>NC_058148.1:12709135-13016301 GCF_011075055.1 Mangifera indica | reverse complement strand
GCGTCCATTTCAACCTCCTCGTTTGATTGTTTATAGAATTTACCCTGCGTTTGCAAGGCCACGGTGGAACACAGCAGGTCAAAATTAACCACGGCCATCCCTTCCAGCAAGCTCTCCCCTTCTTCAACAACCTTCTCTTGTTTCTCAACATCTGCCATAACACCGCTTCTTTCTCTCTGCTGCAATCTTCAAAATGAAAAATTAACTCAAATAATTCAGGAGTTGATTTATATAGATTGAGTGAGGGTTGTTATTTTCAAGAGCTGATGGGGAGGTTGGCAGGTAAATAATGAAGATTGAAGAGAGTGGGGACAGAGGAGGCGATAATTGACGACGGTACAGCTGGTGAAATGAAACAACCTTTGCTTAACGTCCTAATTATAAAATGAACAGCTTCATCCTTGACAACATTTTGTGTGGTTATAAGACAATTGTTTTCAGGTTACCTGTTTTGAACAAGATAATACTTGAATAGAAAATAATTAGCTGACATTGATGAGGATCAGGCTGATTTGGCAAGCACTTAGTTAGAGAGCAGCAGCAGTAGTGGACAGCAGCCCACGCTGGTGGGTGGAACCTTGGCGGTCGCTTTATTATGGATTTTATGCGTTTAATCTAATAATTTGTTCCCAATAATTGTTTATTTTATACGGCTCTCATCTAATTATCAACCAACCCACGTGCAAAAAGCTACTCTGTTGCAAGTTGACTTCGAAAAAGAAAATGCATTGCTGTTATTTCACTCATGAGACATGGCCAAAACATAGATGAATCCAATTTACAACACATTTAACACTTCGGCAGGGCCAATGGATTTATACAGTACTAAGATAACTTTAAAAATTATGTCTTAATAGCAGGTCTCACCAACCCCAACCCTGAACCACTGCCTAAATGTTTAAAATCGGTTGCCTGAAGTCGATCCCCGTGGCCAGTAAACCCTGTCCCTCCTTTCTCTAAGTTAACCAAATTTCTCTCTTTACATGCCTTATTGCAGACCAAACAAACCTTATCAACAGCCATAAACTTGTCGGTGCATTTCTTGCAGAACACATGCCCACATGAGCTTAGGGCAACAAGTGACATTGTGTTAGTCAGGGTAACCTTGCAGCTCGAACAAATAAATGGCTTATCATGAGAATTATATTTGTTCCTGTCACTGTTGTCTCCTGTAAAATGGACAGGGAAGAGGGTTTTCAACTTGAGTCTTTCCTTGCCTTCTGGACAGAATGTAGTAGTAGAAGGGGCTTCAACCTTGGCTGGAGCTTCTGGGGTAGCAGATGGCAGCCAAAATGCTTTCATTGTCCGAAGGGCTTCCTCTTCATAAGAAGTGGCTTTTACACTATTTGCACCATGGAAACCATGCTTATCTCGGCTGTGATTTCTATCACTATATTGTGGTACTGCACCATGGTTTTGCTGATCAAAGGCATCAAGCTCTCTAGCTTTCTGTAACATCAACTTTTCTTCTTCCTCTTCCTTCTCTTGCTTCTGCTGAGCAGCATGAGCAGCTAACTTTCTGAAAGACAAAAGAAAGAATCATGCTCTTCAGCAAAGAATTGACAAATAAAAACCCAGACACTTAACTATTTATTAACCCAGAAAATAAAGAAATTGGTAAGCAAGAAATGTGAATCACATTATTTCCTTGATTTAAAAAAAAAAAAAAGCTATTAAGACAAGTACATGACAGTTCTAGAATAAGCTCACTATCATATCTTTCTCATGCAAATCTGTCTCACATGTTGAACTGCAACTGGTAAATTGCTAATAAGATGGATTTCTCATCAACATTTGTGGACGTCTGAAAAAAGATGCTTGCTTAAGTAATCTAAATTATGTAGTTCTAAAAGAAGGCAAGAAGTATTGGAATTGAGAAAGAATATCTTGTCAAGTTGAAGAACAAACTTTCATATGAACATTTTAATCTTCTACCATCAGGCAAATGATACCTGATTCAGTGTTAAGGAACATACAAACATTCATCTCATCCACAAACTTTACATAAAATTTTCGGGGCTCATTTAATTTAGAATTCACATACAAATTTTTTTTTTTTTGAAAACAACGAATCAAGAAAAATTAAGAAAACTATTGTGGAAATGCCTAAAAGAAAACTTTTCCAATACAATCTTAAACACTAGTATAAAAAATAAAATGAAAAATTTTCAAAATAATTTTAACTCAAAACCAAACTTAAATATTATATCAAATGAACCTTCAGATATTAAAATTTTTTTAAATAAATTTAATATTTAGTGTTTGAACATCATTTTTGAGTCAAAACTAAAACAAACACTATATTTGAATTCAAATTTATAAGAGATTAACTATCACTTCATGGTAAACAGGTGACAAACATGAAGAAAAGATACAAGCGCATTAAAAGTTTTCTTTGAAAAATGTAAACAATTTTGAAGTGATCCATGCGAAAACTTTAAACAAGATAGCATATCAATTAATATTTTCCATGTAAACTAACTCTCCTTAGTTCTCAAGCAACTGTTCTTTGTGTCTGGTTGCCAATGGCATATCCAACTTGGTGCAATCAATCTATTAAAAAAATCTATAAATTTAGTTCACTTTCCACAGCAACCAAAATTCCAAACCGTTACATCCCTTATTCACTCAAAATCTCTGCCAAATGTAATACAATAAATATCAATAATTTGGAAGCACAAACATATAGTTTTTGCATCTCATCAATTCATCAAGTTTTGTAAAACTAGCAAAGTGAAAGTGTCTCATTTATTATGCATGGAATGCCATGTCACAATGTCCCCACTCCTTGAATTTTTCAATCAGTCAATTACCTTCTACACATTCATATTAATAGCTCTTAATTCAACATGTTCATGACTGAATTTCGTAAAAAAGAATTATGCACAATCAGTTTGCTGCCATTGATGATTGAACTCCGTCCAAAGTCTAATATAAGCTAGCACGACAATTTAACAGAGTAATAACCAAATTTCTTCATCTTGAAGAAAACAAATTAGAAGTAAAAGCCATAGTTGAAGCAAACCTTTGAATGTCTTTCTTCTGGGAGAGAAGGCACTCGAGAATGCATTCTTTACAGAATACGTGACCTTTCTGGCAACACATAGGATCGATGAATGGCTTCAAGCAAAGACAACAAGCATCAAAAGGATTTATTGAGTCCTTGCCAAGCCTCTCCTTCTGGGTTCCGTACCCGAGCTTACGCTTCTCATCGTACGTGAAAAAGGCCAGGTCATTATTGTTCTTAGAGTGTCTCTGCGGCATTTTTATCTCCGATGAAAAGCCCTAAATTGATTTTGGATTTGAAAACCTTGAAACTGCAAGACGTTGAATTGGATCGACTCCTTCTCAAAGGTTATTTATCTTTCGGAATTGTTATCAGAAAGACCGAATTGTACTTTTCTGCTCTTCGAATTTAGAAGGTCAGCCTCATCCTCAGTACCACCATCAACGGTGAGATTTTGAGCATACTGAGAAAATTATCTGATCTTGAGCGTACTGGATCAGCAAAAAATAAACTTTTCTCGTTTTTTATTATTATTTTTTAATGTTGACATATGTTACGTAATCTAACAATATTCCCGTTGGCAAACAAATATGAGGAGTATTAATTATTTCAACCCTGTTTGGTGTCTTTTGTTTCTATCTAATCATTATTTTATTTACCGTAGATTTATATTTATACACATAAAATAAGGCCAAACGACTATTTCCCACCAAAGGTTTAACATTTTCTCAAATGTCCCCCTTTAACTATGGAAATACCAAACACCCACCCATGACCGGTTAGATTTAACAGAACCCTAACGCCTAAAATTTTTATCTCTTTTTACCCCCTAAACTTTAAAAACTAACATTTTTCTCCAGCCTAAGTTTTAAAAAATCGCAGTTTCACCCTAGGGTTTGGTTTTAAAATCTCCGGCGACCTCTCCGATTGGTATTGAAGTTCTTCGTCTCCCACGACGTCTCCGGACGTCGATCGAACCTCTAAATAGGAGGAAAGAGATTGTCGGAAGGAGAGATTACTTCGGGAGGGAGAGACTGTCGGAAACGGAGCCAGAGAGGTCGTCGGAGATTTCAAAACCAAACCCTAGGGTGAAACTGTGATTTTTTAAAACTTAGGCTGGGGAAAAATGTTAGTTTTAAAAGTTTAAGGGGGTAAAATTATATTTTATTTTAGTTTATTTTTAATATTATAGCAAAAATGACGATTTTACCCTTATTACCGTTAGAGTTTTGTTAAATCTAACCGATTATGGGTGGGTATTTGGTTTTTTCATAGTTAAAGAGGGGACATTTGAGAAAACGCTAAACCTTGGGAGGGAAATAGTTGTTTGGCCCATAAAATAACTAAATACTTTTAAGATAATTAATTCTACAAAGTTGAATTTGGCCAAGCACTTTCAAATTCTTTGTTTGTCGACATCTCACTTCTCCACCCTTCTTTGTTATCGGTAGCAAATCAGGTCAATTGTGGATACATCAGACCAACCAATATCTTACTAAATCTTCTTTGTTAACAAACCAAAAATGTCAACAGTCTCCTTTGACTCATCTTCATCGATTTTCATCAATTTTCAGGCATAAATATCTAACAAATGACACATTAAATAAGTATCAAACCAAATATTTATAGCTTTTTGCTTAAGTTTGGATTATCAAATGCTTGTTTGATGTGAGTTTTCTTATATTTGATTTTATTATATTAAAATAGTGTTTTGTTAGATAAAAATGATTTATATGAGTTTAAAAATTGTTTATGATACATGATTTAGTTGATTTGTTGGTAAAAATCTTAATTTATCTTATTTTTTCTATTGGTTGGATTGGAAGCATTCGTTCAATCACTTTTTTTTTTTTAAATTGACTTAATTGGTTAATCAACTATTTGATTAATAATTTTTCTATTTTTGAAAGAGTAATATTATGTGTACCCACTTTAGATACACAAATATATACACACTTATATGTGTCATCATACGATTGGTTATTATTTTATTCTTAATTCAAAACCATCTAATCATATGATAATACATATAAATGTGTATACATTTGTATACTCAAAATAGATACACATAATTTTATTATTTTAGAAATTGGTCAAATTGACTTGTCAAACACTCGATTAATCACTTTTTTATTTTATAAATTGTTTTGGTTAGTTAACCAAACACTAAGCGAACCATTCAAAAATTCAAAACATGAATGAAATTATTTAGAAAGTCACATAAAATTTTTAAAATGCGATGAATTACATAAATTATGATTAAAAAATATAAATTAATGATTTTATAAAGAAAAAAATGGTTTGTTAACTTACTTCTTATTTTTGTGGCTTGTTTAAGGGATTTGATACCAATGAACAAGATGATAAGGTTGGAAGTGAGACTCTAGAAAAACTTTGATTTGTTTGTTGAACTAGAATCAAAATCGAATAAATTATTTTTATTTGAATTGAATTTGAATTACTCTTAATATTAATTTGATAAATTTGAATCAAATTATTTTTTATTTAAATTAAATTCAAATAAAAAGATGTTTGAATTAAGTTCAATTCATGCCCAATCCGAATTAAAATGCAATTCATTTTATTTTGAGGCTAGTTGCTTGTAATGCCAGATGGATCATCGAAAACTTTGTGTGCCTCATAATTCAAATTCAGGGGAAAAAGAAATTGTTAAGCATGGAGATGATGTGATTGAATGAGATCTGGCAAGCGTGGATGAACGCTAGAGTTCTTTTTGCTTTAGGCTTTAGCTAACTTTTTAGATTTGTCGACGTCGAGACCCTAGAGCGTTGCTGGCCTAAACTAACCTGACTTTCTTTAGCTATATGGAATACTAGCGTCTTGTCAACCTGGCTAATTAGGCTGTAGCTGTATAGAGATGCCAGAGTCTTGTCGACTTGGGCCAGTTGAACTCTGGTGATTAGGCCGACTTGTTTGTTTTATACTGACCAGATACCAACGTGCTCTTAGATGAGGAGGCCTGAACAAGTCAAGGTACTAGAGCCTGTTCACCTATGCCACTCAAGTCATTTGATATTGACTGTAGAGTAAAAGTGAAAAAAATTAGATAAAGAAAAATTAAAGCAAATAAATTAAATTACACATAATCAAAATAAAATACAAAAAAAGAAAAAACTATCTTCTGGTCAGATACAGCTACTTCAAACGTAGCATATCATTTTGATGTTTTCTTTCTTCGATTTACAAGTATGAATTTTTAAGTTTATTGGTAAGCCAACTCGCGGCCTGATTTTTCTTTCTTCAAGAGTGGCACACTTGGATGATTTGGGTTTACTGGTGGTGCCTTCTGTTTAGAGAGGAAAAATGGCCAACAATTAATTGTGGAGCCCAAATTGGGGCTCATCTAACTAGAATATGTGAAGATTTTGGATTGACGTGTTATAGGAAGTGGAAACGTTCCTAAATCCAAGTTCAAGTTTAGTGGTCTAATTCCTTTCTTGAAGATTAGGAAAACCTTTACAAGCCATTTGAAAGTTTGTAGACACGTTGATGGAGATGCTTTTGAAATTAAATGAGTCATTTAAGGAATAAATTGAGGATGAACATGAAGGCTGGTGAAGTTGAAATGAAGGGTAAAATCGTCATTTAAGTTAAAATGCCTGTTTGATATAAGTAATTCGAAGACAAATGTAGAAATTTCTAGTGGAAGAAAAACCATTAAAAGAAGAATTATAGTTCTGATGTAAAAATTGTCCACAAATGTGCAAAGCTGGAGACTCAAATCAAACGAAATAAAGTTGTTTAGTGAGTGACACTGCTCGCATCTTCAACAACATTCCGTTCCATCTGCTTTTCTCCGATTCATGAAGTCTCCCAAACATTCGCTCGAATTATTCGATCGTCAACCGAAGGCCGTTGTTGTCCAGCCTTCCTCCCCGAGATTCCCGTTATCTTCCACCGCTTCTCACAGAAAAGTCGGAATCGCTGTCGATCTAAGCGACGAGAGCGCTTTTGCTGTCAAGTGGGCCGTACAGAACTATCTACGTCCAGATGACAACGTCATCCTCCTCCACGTGCGTCCCACCAGCGTCCTCTACGGTGCCGATTGGGGCGCGATCGACCTTTCCTTGGAATTGACGGACTCCGAAGAGTCGCAACAGAAGCTGGAAGACGATTTCGACTTGTTCACGAATACCAAAGCTAACGATCTGGCGCAGCCATTAGTGGAGGCGCAAATTCCGTTTAAGATCCACATAGTCAAGGACCATGACATGAAGGAGAGACTGTGTTTGGAGGTGGAGCGGTTAGGGCTGAGTGCAGTGGTCATGGGAAGCAGAGGTTTTGGAGCTACGAAGAAGTGTAGTAAGAGTAGGTTGGGAAGTGTGAGTGACTATTGTGTGCATCACTGTGTTTGTCCGGTGATTGTGGTTAGATTTTCTGATGAGAAAGATGGCGGCAACGGCGTCGGTGATGGAATCAATGAGCTTCATCCAGTTGTGGAAGAGGATGAGCAGGAGTATCATGATGCTTCTGATAAGCACTCAGGTTAGTCTTTTTCTCCCTTCTTATGTATAGTTATTGCTTAATTGCTTCCAATTCTATGTGCTAGTAGTTATAGTTGTATGGTTGTTGAGTTCCATGAAGATCAGCTGCATTTGTCTGATTGACATTATGATTTTTTTCTTTCATTAATTAATTATGAATTATACTATTCTTATACACTAATGTAATTTCCTTTTTTAAATCCAAACTTATATGGTAGAAATCACAATCCTATATTTGTCACAGGGCGTGATTGTGAAAATCTGTTATCATGTTAGTTTGTGTATGATAACACTTAGTAAGAGTAGGATTACTGATTAATTATTGAGTTTTATTTTCTTGTGCTTTGTTTAATGATGGTTTATTCTTCTATTATGATTATGATATAGCAGCTTCTCGGAAAGCTTGACACTACCATTTTTACATTCTTGTAAATATAAACTCTATTATTCGTATCAATGGTTAATAATAGATATGAAATGACATATTGGCTTATCTTTACCATAATTTAAGCATTGCCTACATCTGTAAGTTGTGTTGTTGGTGCTTTTAATTTGATATGTCTATCCCCTGACTACTTTGGGATCAGAAGGGTCTTCTTTTTTATGTTGGACCTCAGTGTTCGTGTCAACGAGTCGTGTTCGTGTCAGTTAGTTTGGGTTTCATGTCAGAAACTTTCAACTCTAATCCAACCCTAATTAGAATCGTGTCGCAATTTTTTAACCCCAACCCACTCTTTAATATTCGAGTTGACCCGATTCGATCCAAGTTGATATGAAATTATCTATTGTTTTCAATTTTCAAAGTGTTTTTATTATTTTAATTTCTGCACTAAATTACCATAACATACTATTAATAAAACACATAATATAAGATTTTGGTCTAAAAATTTATATACTAAGACTTTTAAAACACGTCAATAATTTGACTAACTAAATTAAATTCTTAATACTTAGTATTAAAATAAAATATTTAAATAAAAATAAAAATAATATGAGTAATTATAATTATATAAAGATACAATTATATGTCATTTATAAATATTTCAAATTCTTACTATAAAGATACAATATATAATTATAAGAGTAAGAACTTTAAAAGACGTTCATAATCTTAGTAACCAAATCAAATTTTTACTACTTAATAATAAAATAAAAATATTTAAATAAAAATAAACAATAATAAAAGTAATTATAATTATATAATGATACAATTATATGCAATCTATAAAGATTTCAACTGTTATTGATGTTATCTTTTAACATTTTTATAATTTATCTCTAACAAATTTTATTAAAATAATATGCCTTCAAAATATTCAAGTTAATTCGGATTGTGCCTGTTACTTTCGTATGAACTCTAACATTATTTGATTCAATTTCATGTCGTGTTGGGTTGACCCGAAATAAATTTCGTGTAAAAAAACTCAATCCTAACTTGATATTTTTCGTGTCATGTCGTATCGAGTTAATGGGTCGTGTTAAAAATTGCTAGCTCTATGATCCTCTTTCCCTATAATCTGTTCGGTTTTCCTAAAATGCTTTATCACTGAAAGAGAAAGAAGACGACACCCTTATATGGCATGTTGCTTATAATTATGGTGTATTGGAAGTCTTTTAAGCTGATTCCATGATATATGCCATGTCCCTTTGAATATTTGTATGTACCTGATACACGCAGCTAAATCTTTAATCTGGATTTTTGAAGTATAGTAACAGGGATTGTAGCAAAAGCAGGTTTAGGACATTCTGTCTCTCCTTGATTGCGCTGGGTTTAGTTTCCATCTATGCCTGAGAGGTTTAGAAATTCATACAACTTAACTTTGAAGGTTCAAATAAGGCATCCATGTAATTCCTGGGGCTTGAAGTTTATGATTAGATCTATTGGAACTTAGACATAATGCTCCAATTTTATTCATGTCTGAATTTTTTCATTATGGGGCTGAATAGAAGGATGTCTTTAAGCACTTGTAGGGAGATCATTTCCCTAGAATACAGGATGCTCATAATGTCCTGTGAAACCTTTTTTTTTTTTTTTTCCATTTTGTGATAGACAGAAGAAAAAACATGTTAATCAAAGAAAATATATCATAGCTAGTGTGAACCAGATCTAGTAAAAGAATGGAAAAAGAAAAAAGACAAAAGAAAAAAATATGTAATGAAATGAAACAAGAAAATAAAGCCGCTACAGCTTTTTGATCTTCTGATTCTAATTGCTTCAAGTTTCTTCATCAATAAGCCAGTGGAAGAAAGACTTGCAAGAAAAACAACCAAAAGCTTCAGGCATTCATATCCTATGATCTTCTTCCTCAAACAATCCAAAGTAACATTCTCATCAAAAGAAAGAAGAGAAGGTCACTCATTAAGTTTCTCATCCTTCAAATTTCTAATAATATCTAAAATTCTATCCAACTAAAAATTGCAGAAAATTGGCCTACTTCCAATTGATCTTTCAGCAATCTAGATAAAAGAATCTGCATGGAATGCATGTGCTTGTATGCTGTTGTTCCAAAAGTTTAGTATGATGAATAAATCCTCTTATTTGTTAAAGAATTTATGTAAGCTTGATTGACATCCTTGTAGGAACTCTTGTTGATTCATGGTGTATAGTTATTTGTGAGGAACACTCTTTTGAGTTCGTTATTGAAATGAATTTGATGTGCTATCAGTTTTTTTTTTAGGTGAGCATAGCTGGTGGATATGATATTTCCCTATGTAGTTCTTAAGCATCTTAACCAGATGAAAACTTACAAGTTTGTGTAATTCACTGATACATAGTTGCTGACTTTGAACTAAATGAATATTTGATTTTACTAATTGAGAAGTATTTTCTATGGCCAGTGCTGAATTTTTTATTATAGTCTATTTTGCTTGATGGCATCTTATGTAAGAATTACCATTTGCTTCATATATATATATATTTTTGTTAATAGATAGTTGTTATGTTTTATATGATGTTACCCATTGGCAATGGTTATATTGGAACCCAAAATAATTTGAGAAAAAAACTGTCTTCTATGCCCTAGGTATGTTTTACTCAGCAAATTGTGATAGGGGCCCAGTTTTGAGGTTCAAATCAATATAAAATAAGCTTAGAGCCAGAGTTATTTTCCCCTCTTGCCTTATTGACACCATGCCCACCCTCCTGGTGCACCTATTGTCATATGGCTGTAATGATTATTGACAATCTTAAAGTGAAACTTGAAACTTGATTTTGAGAGAAATCTTTTACATGTAGCAGATATGGAGAAGGCTTCGTTACCAGATGCGAGGTAGGGAATTTTAAGGCATTCAGAGTTGAAGGGTCTCGTTTGTGTGTTAACGGGCCGTGTGAAAGAGTCTGGTGGTACTGGCTACTGTCTTTTACAATTGTGTGGGTGACTTTGATATTTATGATGTTTGGATAATGAACTGTCTTTGGTTTCTTCTCCGTGTTATGTAATTATGTTGTACCCTTTTTGGTCCTCTTACCGGAATTTTCTGTTGGAAACAGTTTCAGTGGTTTGCAACTGTAACATTTAATATATGAGATGAGTATATATTGGAACTGTGCAAACCCAATGTCTTCGTTTGTAATGTTCTTTAAGCAACTGTGTGATGTTTTGAGTCCGATGATGGTTCCTGTTTGAAAATCTCACATTGGCATAACTCCCCAATAGAAAGTTTGAGTTGGAGGGGTGGTTTCGGCTGCATAATATCAGAAGCTGGTTATGTTGTAGCTGAACTTGGATGTAGTAGTGAGCAAGAAGGTACATATTAATCGTTGAATCGATTCATGATGTTTTCAGAAGCGATAAAAAAAAGAAAGAATCATGTGTTCTCCAAGAGTCATTAGGCAAGAAAATTACTTTTAATAACCATATGGTAATCCTGATGATATCTTTTGGATGATGAATAATTGAATAGGATAGCTGATATGGGTGGATGGTGGAATAAGTCTTGCATTGATAAATTTGATTTTCAACTCAATTCATATTAAACTTTCAAAGTGTTTGTCAAAGAGTTTTAATCTATCGTCAAAAGGAGCAATATATTCAAAAGATGTGGGCTAACATGGGTAAGACTCAGCCATCAGCCACGACCACATGAGGTACAGTGTAAATATCATTTAAAATGATTAAATTTGTGTGTTTAAGAAACACCAAGGCTCTAAACACATTGTTAACATTAATTAACTAAATTTGATGTAAAGAAATGTGGAAAACTGAGAGCATCCTTATCCCAAAAATGGGATAATTTTGAGCCTATACTTTTGTTTTGAAGTGAATTATCTTGTAGGTCAGGTATGAAGTCAACCATCTTGATCTTTAACATTATATTCCACAAAAAAGAATGTGTTTGTGGCTGTTATTGCAAGTGACAAAGGCCAATGTTCACAGAAAAGAATTATTCCCTTTGTGGCGGTCATCTCACAAAAATCTACTGTTCCCAACAAATAGAATCCAAAGATGTAATCCCCAAGCTACCAAATCCAAATATCTCCCCATATTTCTCAAAAAGCTTTATCTACAATACATACAACCACACAAAATTTTCCACTATTAAGTAGCTCCACTCTTTCCTCGATTCCTTGGCTCTTTCCTAATCTAACTTTACTTTAATCACTACTTTAACCCATCATCAAATCTTACAATTATAATATTAATCCATGGCTTTTAGTAAGATAATATAAGCCTTTGAAATTGAATGTGATGGTTGGTTAAGATAAAAGTTGTGGTGTGCCTACTCTGATGTAGATTTTTTTTTCCCTTATTAATGCATTGCATTATCTAGTTTTGTCAAAAGTGTGTGGCCAGAAAATCACAACTCCAACTATGAACTCGAGCCATTCAATTATTCTCTGAAAATCAAGAAATGCATGAAATTGACAAAATACACAAGGGAAATCAATGGACTTTCCTACCAAAGGGACTCAAAACCGGAGACAAACAAAACTTGTGGCGCCTGCAGCAACTAACTTTGAATACCGCCAACCAACCTCCTAAAGTTCCATGGTTTTCGGTATCTCTCAAAACTTGTGCTGTTATTATTGATTTTTGATCCAAGGGTCAAGACAGACTGGAGACAGAGAGTGACAGAGCCAATTATATTTATATCCACATTCAGGTCCCACTTTTCCTTGAAAATCTTTAATTTTAATGGTATTCCCTTCTCTGCAACATTTTGTGCATGGCAAAGGATTATGATATTACAAGGGAAATAAGATTGTTTAAGTACAAGTTCAGTAACAATAGAGACAGATAAGCTAACAAACCAGAGTTGCAATGACTGCAATTAGAGAATGTTAATTGGTTACCTTTTCTTATACAGCAATTAGTCAATTAAAATGTCATCAGCAGACTCCTTGAACATTGTGGCTTCGATCTTGAAGGAATTAGCTACCTTCACTATTATCAGTTTTTGCACTTGCTTGTTGTCATCCATGGCCTGAAAGTGATACAAGCTCTACCGGTTCATCTCACGGATATGTGTTCTTATTTTGTTGAGAGGATAAGTAGACTTGATGATCCTGCTTGATGAAATCAATTTTCTTTCATTAATCACAAAAACTCAGGGAGATCAACTAACAAAGAAGAATAAAGAATAGATTTAAGATTAAACAGCATCTACAATGATGTACATATGAATAAAAATGTATACTTATCGATGAAACATTGTAGTCTGACGCATCCGCTTCACAGAGAATGCTAAGTTGGAATCTAATAAGTCCTCATCACCATTAGAGAACTTATTACTTGAACATTCTCCAGTTGTTGAAGAGCTTGAAACTGGGGGTGGTGGAGTTGATGACCGTGGAACAACTTGATTTTCTTCATCATCATCACCCATATCATCATTATCCTCATCCTCATCACCATCCTCATCCACATCTTCATCATCATCATCATCGTTTCCATCAAGATCATCTTCATCATTGTCCCTTATTTCTCCATTATTTCCCTTCTCCATATGGCCACTGTCACCAACACAAACATTGCAAACTGATATAGTTGGACTAAGTTTTGGTCCACAGCCATTCCAGGGAGTTGGAGATTGACAGAGATGACAAAGAAGAGTTCTTGAATGCTTAGCAACTAAAAAATTGGCGCCGTGAACTTTGGTGTCGCAATCCCAACACAAACTAGCTTGATCAGATTCACAGTATATTTTAGCAGGAGACTCACAGAGCTCACACTTCTTCATCTTCAACAAAAAAGAAAAAACAACTCCTTCAACTCAATCCTTAAATCTCTGAATACTTGTCATCTTATGCTACGTCTCAAAATTTTTGCTTTTATCTCTCTCTAGTCCAACTTGTGCAGCTTTTATTGCTCAAGTAAAATACAAAACACATGCCAAAACCAAGTTGCAGTGATTTATATATTTAAAACACTGCCTTGCTTTGTTTACTTTCCCTTCAACCTGGTTTTATGATGTTAGTACCAGATGAGAAACTGACTGTAATTTAACAGAGAAATATCAGGGGTCCAGATTAGTCTGTAAATTGTTTGTGGTGTTGAGTCAGGTGTTGCATATTGGAAATTCAATATCCACTTGGATTTTCCCACGTCCTGTGGGGAATATGCGAACTGGGATGTTGAGCACTGGACCTAATTTGATTCCTTCACTTCTCTGCATCTGATTTGAAGCACACAACAAAAGTTTTAAAAAGAAAGAGATAAGAGTGTTTTATTTTATTATGATTTGGATAATATTTGTGTTGTTTTTGAGTTGTCGTATTTTCAATGACGAGACCTCCTGGACTGAAATTTTCTTTTGGTGGTTGGGATATATGGATTTTTAGAGGCTGATGTGTCTGCAATGGGATGATTTTTAGGTACAATTATTAATTAAGTCAAACTTTGGCCCATACTGAGTTTCAACTTCCTATTATTTTCAGGAGAGTGGATTCCTGGAGGAGGTATTCCAGAGAGGGCAGGCTCCATTTGCAACATTAACTAGCCCATGTTACTTATTATCTAACATTAAATTGCATTTGGTCTACAGGGTTATAATTAACAGACTTTTATTATAACTTTTGATCGGAGCTTTTAATTAACAATCCTTTTTAAAATTTTATTAAATCATAATGTCTCACAACATTAAAGATATTTTATACGACTGTTAACAAACAAAGATTGATTACTCGCGATGTGTGGATAGATGCATTTCTCTAAAATCATGTCATGAAGGGAGTTAAGTTGATATGTCGCTGGTAGTTTTCAATCGAATAGAGACCGACAAAGTATGCTTTCTAGGTAAGTTATAACAAGTTCTAATTCCTACACTATAGATAAAGTAAAATAACCTCGTGTATAAAAAGGGTTTTGACAACCCCAATTAAGCCGCGTGTATCTCATTGGGGAGGAGTGTTTTCACTATCAACAATACGAATATCAAGATGTAATTGTCATTAGGACAAACTCATGACTCCCACATCACATTGAGAATAAGGGTCATTTATCATAATCTAAATTTTTTTTTATATATATTTCTATTAATAGGGTGTGACTACATTCACTCTTAAAATATCAACAGTTTAAAAGAGGTTTTAAAAATTTAAATAACACCCTTCATTTAACTTTATTTACACTAAGTTATAGGTTGGCCCGAAATGAGTCTTCCTTGCCAATTCCACCAATGTCCTTCTTAGTGCCAACTCATTGATTGTAAAAACAAGTACACTTAAAAATAGGCCAATGAATTTAGGCAACAAGATTTCATTTCATTGCAATTTCTTTTTATTTATGAGAAATGTGATGCTGCTTTACTCAAGAACTCAGGATTTTAAGCAATCTGCAGGAGTCAAATTTTCAGAATACTGCAAAAATTAAAAGAAAAACAACAGGAGAAAGAGAGAGATAATAGGGCAGATTGTTGAAGAGAAGAGATTTATAGTACCAAGGACATGCATTAACACATACTAGTAGATTAAGACAGAGAAACAAAAAGAAAAACCTAAAAATAAAGTAAAATCTAAAAGTCATTAACAAGAGCTTCTAAAATTAATTTTCTGCAACCCTTCATCAAATCAGGACTCAGCCTGAACATGAGAGTGCAAAACTCCATCTCAGTCAAAGCTCCATCTCCATCAACATCGCCTTCTTTCAACATACACTTCACTTCATCATCATTCATGTCCTGCAAGCCAAGCAACGACGACTTCTTCTTCAAGCTCTCAAAAGTTATCACCCCCTTCTCTTCATCCATCAACAACCGAAACCCATTATAAAGCTCCTGCATGAACCCCTCAGCTCCCAATTTCTCCACCATGGCCGGAAAATAATCCTCGAAAACAACCCCATTTGCAGACGCCATAAGTAATTAACGTAAAAACAATAAAAGTAGGTTGATTTGAATCAATTATGAAGCTGAAGATGGGCGGGCGTATTTATAATATGACAGAGAGGAATGGTGCTAATTGACAACGAAGGTACAGGTAAGATAGATTTTTGTGAAGAAGTTAGCAGGCTTTTTTCAGCGTATAATTCGTGGGGATTTCGTCTTCTGAAATTGTTCTCCTTCCTCGAAGTTGCATGGGAAGCTGCCACTTTTATTTGGTCATGCCAACCATTTTCCTATCATACATTTTAACTTTTGCCAATTACGAATATTTTCTTGAACAACACCAAACAGCTTTTTGGATTATTGTAGAGCAGATTCTTCTAACTTCGGAATAAAATTATCCAAGTTTATGTTTTATGTTTTAAATTTGTTCAATTTTAACACTCTTTGCATACCGTAATTCATGTGTACATAATGACAGATTCAAAAATAAAACAAAAGTGACAACCCCAAATTAATAAAAGTTGGATAAAAAGTGTCAATATCATATTTAATGCAAAACTAATTTATTAGTTTGAGTTTACAGCAACAATTTTTAATTAGAATTTGATTTTAGATAAAAAATATTATTTATTAAAGATGAAAATTTGTTTTTAATTCAAACTTTAGGTGGAAAAATGTAATTATCAAATATAAATATAAAAATAAAGCACCACAACTCAGGAAGTCTGAATAAGAATAGTATTATGAGTATATATAATATGTATAATTTTATGAATAAATAATAATATATTATTATATAATTAAATAATTTTAAATTAAAAATAAAATAATACCTAATTATATAATAACATATTATTATTTATATATAAAATTATATATGTTATTTATACATATAATTTAATTGAAACAATCCAAGAAAAAAAAAAAAAAAGCTGCACCCAAAGAGTTTCCTTGGTACCTTTGCTTTTGTTTAACTTGTTTTATGTGTTATGACCACTCTCTTTCCAGGAAAGTTCCTAATCATCTCGTCGCATAGTCAAGGTCAGTTTTGAAATTTGACCTTGTCTAACATCACCTCATTAATAGAAATACCCTTCTGTCATCTTGTTCGTAGGTTTCATTTCCATGGTTGATTAACACGGCGTTTGACATTTTACTCTGTAGATAGATGGGCAAATGGCAAATCAACATTTGGGAACCAATTATCAGCAGACCGAAATCAAGAAATAGGAAGTCAAGGAATCAGTTTATTCCCATTTAGCAATATTATATGTACTTATTTTGGATAGATAAATAAGTATATATTTATATATATTATCATATAATTAAGTATTATTTTATTCTTAATTTAAAATTATCTAATTATGTGATGATATATATAAGTATGTATTTATTTATATATTCAAAGTTTAATTATATGATAACACATATAAATATATATCTATTTGTGTACTCAAAATATGTATACATAGTTTTATTGCATTCCTTTTATCCCTCAGCTTTGATGCATGTTCACTTGGGCCCCCCTTTCTATAAGACTAAATCACTGATGTCGGCGCTACTGGCCTACATTCTTAACAGCCATTTTTGAATTATACATTTCGTCAATATGTTAAATTTACGTTTACATTTTGATAAGACAAAAGCCTTCGTACCCACAATTGCAGGATAAGGTTATATGCCTCAAACCTCAGGATTGAAGAGAAATATCCCCCTCAGGCAGTGCCCCTGTCATAAGCCAACAAGCGTTAGTTCCAGTATTAAGTTTATTCTATCAAGAAGAAGCAAATAATTAACTGGTTATGGAATTTACCAGTAAATCGATTTCAGTAGCCGTTATTCTAGTGCTATCTTGTTTTCATTCAGATTTTGGCACAGCCATAGACACAATCACAGCTTCTCATCCTATCAGAGATCCTGAAACAATCATCTCTGCTGGTAACAACTTCAAATTGGGATTTTTTAGCCCTCCAAATTCAACAAAGCGCTATTTAGGAATTTGGTACAATCTCAAAACTGAAATTATCGTATGGGTAGCAAACAGAGATAATCCACTCAATGATTCATCCGGGGTTTTTACCATATCTGATGATGGTAATCTTGCTGTATTGAATGGCCAGAAAGAGGTTCTTTGGTCATCAAATCTTCAAACTTCGGTTGCTAATGCAAGTGCTCAGCTTTTAGATTCTGGAAATCTTGTGTTGAATAAAAGCAATAATGGAGAAAAAATATGGGAGACTTTCCGAGAACCTTCCGACAAGCTATTGACGAATATGAAACTTACTGTTAATGTACAAACAGGTGAGAAAGTGCAGATGATATCATGGAAGAGTCCTTCTGATCCATCCAACGGAAGCTTCTCATGTGGCCTCCATATTTCAAACATTCCCGAAATCTTCATTTGGAATGAAACTAGACCCTATTGGCGGACAGGTCCATGGAATGGTCGAATCTTTACTGGAATTGAGGGCATGAATTCTGTTTATCTTAGTGGGTTTAAACTTGAACCAGACGACCAAAAAGGAATTTATTATTTCAGTTTCTCGTTTCCAAGCAATCCTTTATCATACTACGTCTTGAATTCAGAAGGAAAATTAGTTGAAGCAATTAAGGTTGATGGGAAGGATGATTGGATTTTTACTTCTATTTTCCCGAAAACTGAGTGTGATGTTTATAACAAGTGTGGGGCAAATGGAATTTGTAACTACAAGGAAAAGCCAATTTGCAGTTGTTTGAAAGGATTTGAGCCGAAGAATAAAGAGGAATGGAACAGGGGTATCTGGACTAGTGGATGTGTCAGAAGGAAACTATTGCAGTGTGAAAGGATAAACAAAACTGGTGAAGTGGGAAAAGCAGATGGGTTTTTGAAGATGCCAACGATGAAGGTGCCTGGCTTCGCAGAATTGTCATCTGCTTTAGAAAATGAATGCAGAGATGGGTGCTTGAATAATTGCTCTTGCATAGCTTATGCTTATGATGTTGCCATCCATTGTATGACATGGACGGAAAACTTAACCGACATTCAGAAATTCACCAGGGATGGGATCAATCTTTACATTCGTTTAGCACATTCGGAACTTGGTATGTTGAATGCTCTCTGATTAATTTACTGGTACAAATTTTCTGCTTTTGTTGTTACTATGTTAGAAGAAAAAGAAGAAACTTCTGCGCCCAATTTTGTGCTGGGCAAATTTACTTTTTGTTCTCATTTGCAGATCAGAAAGACTTGACAGTAATTATTTTGGTACCACCGCTAGTAGGAATCGTTACAATTGCAATATGTACATTTTTCTCATGG
Source organism: Mangifera indica (assembly GCF_011075055.1). Taxonomy (NCBI): domain Eukaryota; kingdom Viridiplantae; phylum Streptophyta; class Magnoliopsida; order Sapindales; family Anacardiaceae; genus Mangifera; species Mangifera indica. Next base: position 12,997,226 of record NC_058148.1, on the reverse strand, counting down.
AGGTGGATGGCGAAGCGAAAAGGTAATTTATATGCTGAAATATGTTAGCTTTATAGTCGGTGTCTCACTCTGTGATTTAATATCAGCAATGAAGGGAAAGAAGAAGATGCTACAAGTTGAAAAAGGGGAAAGATATCTAAAAGAGTCTTCTGAAAACATAGACCAAGCTGATTTCCAGGACCTGCCAATGTTCAATTTTGAGGAGCTAATGAATGCAACAAGTAATTTCGACTTAACCAATAAACTTGGGCAGGGTGGTTTTGGTACAGTATACAGGGTAATTCTTGTTTGCTCAGTAAGACTTTGTTGCTGCATTTCTGTTTAATTTTTACACAATTATAGATTTGTTTGTGTTTTAGGGGAAGTTGAAAGATGGAGTGGAAATAGCAGTGAAACGGCTTTCAAACGCATCTGGACAAGGACTTCAAGAGTTTATGAATGAGGTGGTGGTGATTTCCAAACTCCAACATAGAAATCTTGTTAGGCTACTCGGATGCTGCATTGAAAGAGAAGAAAAGATGCTGATTTATGAATACATGCCAAACAAAAGTTTGGATTCTTTTCTCTTTGGTTAGTTTATCATAATACTCTTCCTTTTATCTTAAAATACTTAAATGGTTTGTTGTAACATCTTTGGGCTACAAATCATGTAGATCCTCTCAAACAAAAACTTCTTGATTGGAGAAAACGTTTCATCATCATTGAAGGAATAAGCCGAGGCCTCGTTTATCTTCACAGAGACTCTCGATTGCGAATCATACATAGAGATCTAAAAGCAAGCAACATCTTGTTGGATAAAGAGTTGAACCCAAAAATTTCAGATTTTGGTATGGCAAGAATTTTCGGAGGCAACCAAGATCAAGCCAACACTTTAAGGGTTGTTGGGACATAGTAAGTAGGAACTCTTTTGTCTAAATTTTTCAACCTGGTTACAAAATCATATTAACATCGGAATGTTGAAATGTACAGTGGTTACATGTCCCCGGAATATGCAATGCAAGGGCAATTCTCCGAGAAATCTGATGTCTTTAGTTTTGGAGTATTGTTATTAGAGATGATTAGGGGCAGAAAAAACACAGGTTTTTACCAGGAAGAGTATTCTTTGACTCTTCTAGGCTATGTAAGTCCCCTAAACTATCTCCCTTTGTAATTTCTGACAATGGCATCTAATTAAGTATTACATTTTCAGGCATGGAAACTGTGGAATGAAAACAACATTGTCAATTTTATTGATCCAGTGATATCTGGTCCATGCTATGAATTGGAGATCATAAGATGCATTCATGTGGGATTGTTGTGTGTACAGGAGTTTGTGAAGGATAGGCCAAACATGTCAACTGTTTTATCCATGCTTAGTAGTGAAATAGTTGATCTTCCCCCTCCGAAGCAGCCAGCTTTCACAGTAAGGCAGAATGCCTCTGATTCTGAGTCGGGTCGACAGAGCCAGAAGAATTGTTCAGTCAACAATGTTACTGTGACTGTTATCCAAGGCCGATAGAGACCAATTTTCTTAAGAGTAACAAGTTCATGAGAAGCTGAAATCTCAAAACCTTTTAGTTGCTTTATGATTTTTGAGGTATCGTGTTGGTATCTAGACATTAATTTTGAGATGATTTAACGTAATAGAGTTACATATTTTACCAAAAGAATTATGTAGACTTGTACATTGACTTGAAAATCTGAACTTCAATTGAATTCCAAAATACTCCGGCGTGCCAAAAAAACTTGCAATATTTTCTAATAGATATTTTGGCTTAATTTATTGGTGTTTTATCTACTTGAAACAACTAATGTAAGCTGAGAATGACCTTTCATTCGTCAAGAATTTGAAATGATTCAAAATTGGACTTCAAACATATAAAAGAAAGAGAGAAAATCAAAGGCAAGGAAAAGAGAGAAAGAGTGAAAACTAGAAGAGGGACTGGATTGTACATCGATAAGTGTATTCTACAAAGGTTACGATTTAGGGTCTGGGAAAGAGGCTAATGCATTCGACTCCTTTGTTTTTGGCTAATTTAATTACAATTTTTTTAATTGATAGACTTTAGTGACTAAATGTACCTTAAATGTAAAGTGGAAGGGGGACTTTAAGAGCAATAAGATGATCAGAGGCTTAGAAAATGAAAAGAAAGTTTTGATAATGCCGAATGATAAACACTTTTTAACTTACCCAAAAACAAAGATTAAGACTTTTTGAACAAAATTTGACTTCCATTCATAGTACATTCTATTGAGGTATAGATGAAAAGTTTGGAAAGAAAGTGACATTCTGACTTCCTTAAATTCGGCGGCCACGAGTATACCGTGCTTTCATGTATATTGATTATAAGATATGTTTAAATCTAAATAGGCCAAAAGACTTATTCCCACGGTATAGTGAAATCTCCAACTTCCACCCTCTAACTTTCAAATACTTAAACACTCATCTATAAGTAAATTTCTGTTGAAAATTTCAGTTAGAATTAAGGGTAAAACTATCGTCTAATAAAAATTTTAAGTTTTATATTATTTTTCCTCTCTTGGTTTAAAAATCTAATAATCTCTGTCCATCTCAAAGTTTGAAAAGTGACAAATAACCTTTAGAGTTTGTTTCTCTTCCTCTAGCATCAATCTCTCCATCTCCGACCGCCAGCCATCCTCCCTCCCCCCTTATCTCTCTCTTTGGTCTCTCTCCCTTGCCTCTTCAACCGTCTTCGGCCAAAGATGAAGGCAAATGGTCTTCATCTAAGAAAAAGACGTGTTGTCTTTATCTCGTCGTCTTTGTCTCATATAAAGATTGTTCATCTTTATCTTCAACCAAAGATGGTTGGAGAGGCAAGGTAGAGAGATAGGAGGGAGAGATAACAAGGGAGGGAGGACGACCAACATCAAAGACGGAGAGATCGACATAGGAGGTTATCTGTCACTTTTCAAACTTTAGGTTGGAGGAAAATTATAAGTTTTTAAACATAAGGAGGAAATATAATAAAATTTTTAAATTATTTATAGGTGGGTGCTTAAATTTTTAAAAGTTAGAGGGCGGGAGTTTAGGATTTCACTATACCTTGAGTGGGAATTAGTCTTTTGGCCAATCTAAATATTAGTTCTTCTATATTGGAGCAAAAATAGGCCAATTATACTAGTCTTATCATTCAATAGATTGGAAAAATATGCCAATTCTGTAAATCAAACATAGTAAATTGTGTATCTAGATTTTAATTATGTTCAACACGTATTGAAGGCGATCTAAGGTGTGATTAATCATTTTCCACAACACAGTTTACCTTAGTATAGTGCTTTTTTCTGGATTTTGTGACGTATTCAACATTTTTATCTCCTTTTGTTCTTGCATTTTGGGAGGAAATAAACTTGCGTATATTAGAAATGAGAGAATGCAGTTTTGAATATGTTCATCAGCCAAGCTAACTGCCCTCCGACTGTCCATTAGCAATTAACGTAATCAGATAGTATCAATCCGTTATGGGTAGAATCAAACTCAACATCAAGCAAACTGCATTTACAGAGATGCAGGTTGGCTCATATTCATTGCCCGGTAAGCGATACCTATTTGAGAGTAATTTATTCTAGTGGCCATTCACAATCGTAAATTATTTAGATTAGGTGACATATAACTTCAAATTCTCAACAACTTCCACGTAAATCACAGTCTTGAACTTTGTAGTTGGTTTGGGATGTTAATTTATCACTAAAAAATTACTTGAAATAGGTGTTGAAACTTCCAACGGGCTGTGATGAAAAACCTACTCCAAGCTGGCAGCTAATTATGCTTCAAACTTAGTAGTTGATTCATACTAGGACAACGATGGGTCAGTATTAATTATTCTTTGGGGGCATTTGGTTCCAGTTTTTTAAGATTACCTTGGTAATTTATCTTTTAATCCCTTGTTTAGTATGTTTGTAATAAAATATTACAGTAATCTTCTATTATCAATACTGATGTGGCAAGTAATATATGTGATAATCTGATTACCACATTCACTTTAGATATTTAAAGATTATTAGGGTAATCTTGATTTTATTATAATTATATTATTATTTATTAATTTTTTAAAACACAAATAAATTTATTTTTAATTAATGATAAATAATATAAAAAATATTTTAAAATAATTATATTCAAAGACATTTAAGTAAAATAATTTATTAGTAATCTTTTATTACCTTTAACCAAACATAATAATTATTTATATCTACTAAATTTTATCAAATATAGTAATAATTTATACCCAGTAATTTTATCAAATATTGTAAAATGTGATAAACAAAAATTTTATTATATGTTTTTTTAGTTTAAAATTTTAATAATTATTTTATTTAAAATTTAAAAAATAACCTTTTTCTTAAGGTTTTTTCTTTTTTTTTATGATCATTTTTGTTTTCAATTTAGAATTTTTTTTTTCTTTTGGTAAAGTTGAAAGACTGGTGACCATTTTTTTAAATAAAAATGAATCGTTTTTATCATATAAAAAAATAAAAATGATTTTATCTTAAAAATAGTGACACATATAGACCATTAAAAATGTTTGTAGAGTTTTATTTGAGTGGTTTTTGGGTTTTATTTTTATTGTAAAAGTCACATAATTATAAATATTAATTTTGTCAACTTAAATTGGGCGAGCCAAATATTTTTGTATTTTCTATTTAACTGGACTTATTTTATTTTTTTTGTTTGACTGCTCCTTCCCCACGGCAATGTTATTTGACTGTCTTCTAGCAGACATAGAAGGCTGTTCTGGAACACCAAACTGGAATCTGGACGGCTTGGTAATTTGGACCACATCCTTCTGGACCTTCGGAGAAAAATAGAAAAGATGAAAACGCAAAATATCAACAAAACGACACATGAGACAATCATTTATTGCGTGACTCACAACGATACGACAAGATTGACAATGAGATAAAAGAAAATTCTCTGAAGTGTTTCTCACGGCAGAAAATGAGTTGACGAAGACCTGAGTAAGCCCCCTGTTTGGAGTTTCCAATTGGAGAATCCGGGGCCAGGTCAGTGTTTCCTCCTTAATTTGTATGACTGGTGCGTCTTTTCTAGTTATGTCCATCCACCCTCACTTTCTGCTTTTAATTTATGCACGAATAATATGCATCAATCAACTTAGAATTGTCAAACGTTGATATATATGAAATACTTGGTTGGATGACTGGGGCATCAGTCATATTAGTTGGCAGGTAAACTTAACAAAGATATGAATTCAAATTTTTTTTTTTTTTAAGTTTTATAAAATTTAGTTGATTAAAATAATAATTTATTTTATCTTTTATATATGCGTAATCATTTTTTTTATTATACAAATATAATCATTTTTTAAATTTACTTTATCTTTGAAAAAAGAAGATTATGATTGACCAGCCAACCATTTGATCAACCAATTTTTTAAAAATAAATTAGTTGACTAGATGTTTGATCAGTTAGCCGACCACTTACCAACCTTCCCACCGTTAAAATCATAAATTTTTTTTACCTTATTTCATCTTATATTTTAGTGTTAGCTCAGTGAGTGAATGAATTTTATGTCTTAAGTAGATAAGTTTATAATTAAGTGAGTCTTAACTAAATAAATACAAAGTCTAAAGTTATTTTAAATATTTTAAATTTTAAACTATACATAATTAAAAAAATAATTATACATATAAAAAAAAAGTTATTTTAATCCATACCCACAATCAGAATCCAAAGGTACTCAAAATAATTATAGATTAACGTGTTGAGTGATTAATTGAAGTTAAAAGTAAGAGATGAATTATGAGTCCAGCTAAGTACATATCCAACTTTTTGATCAATCTAGAAATGAGAACTTAAAAGGGGCATTTCTGTTTAATTTTTACATAATTATAGATTTGTTTGTGTTTTAGGGGATGTTGAACGATGGAGTGGAAATAGCAGTGAAACGGCTTTCAAACGCATCTGGGCAAGGACTTCAAGAGTTTATGAATGAGGTGGTGGTGATTTCCAAACTCCAACATAGAAATCTTGTTAGGCTACTCGGATGCTGCATTGAAAGAGAAGAAAAGATGCTGATTTATGAATACATGCCAAACAAAACTTTGGATTCTTTTCTCTTTGGTTAGTTTATCATAATACTCTTCCTTTTATCTTAAAATACTTAAATGGTATCAAGATTGGTAAACTTTAGCGACTAAATGTACCTTAAATGAAAAGTGGAAGGGTGACTTTAAGAGCAATATGATGATCATAGGCTTAGAAAATTAAAAAAAGGTTTTGATAATGCTGAATGATGAACACTTTTTAACTTACCCAAAAAAAAAAAAAAACGATTAACACTTTCAAGCTCTAAAAAGTTATCACCCCCTTCTCTTCATCCATCAACAACCTAAACCCATTATAAAGCTCCTGCATGAACCCCTCAGCTCCCAATTTCTCCACCATGGCCAGAAAATTATCCTCAAAAACAACCCCATTTGCAGATGTCATAAGTAATTAACGTAAAAACAATAAGGTAGGTTGATTTGAGTCAATTATGAAGGCGAAGATGGAAGGCGTGTTTGTAATATGAAAGAGAAGAATGGTGTTGATTGACAGCGAAGGTACTGGTAAGATAGCAGGGGACTTCGTATTCTGAAAATGTTCTCCTTCCTCGAAGTTGCATGGGAAGCTACCACTTTTATTTGCTCATGCCAACCATTTCCTATCATACATTTTAACTTTTGCCAATTACAAGAATTTACTTAAAGTCGAAGGACTTATGCCAACCCAAGTTTTAGTCAATTTTCAAACTCACACTCATGGGGTTTGAAAAACCCAAACACCCACCCACTATCCAAACTCTATTAAAATTTTTTATTATATATAAAAGTAAAATCATCATTTTAATAATATTATTAAAAAATATTTAATTTTATTTCATTTCTCCCCTCCTAAAATTTGAAAACTAACACCTCCACGTCTGCCTAAACTTTTTTTAGTTTTGAAAAGTGACTATTCTCCCCCCCCCCCCCACCCAAGGTTTTTTTTTTCTCCTCTCTTGTTGTCGCTCCGTCTTTGATGACCTCCTTTTCCCACCCAAATCGTTATCTGCTTCTGTCGCCGCTATGGATTCCAAATTTTGAAACCCTAGGGTTTCAGTTTAGAGGGAAATTTGAAATTTTTCAAAACTTAATCTTATAAGAAAATTGTTAGTTTTCCAAACGAGAGAAATGGTATAAATTTTTAGGGTTTTAAGGTTTAGTGATAAAATAATGATTTTACCCTTGTCTCTAACATAAAATTTTAACAAAAGTAAGTATTTGAGTTTTTGAAACCTCATGGGTACGTACTTGTCTTTGCATTAAAATTTAAGTGGAAAATAATCCTTTGGCCTTACTTAAACAACACCAAACAGTTTTTTTGGATTATTTTAGAGTCAACTCTTCTAACTTTGGAATAAAATTATCCAAGCTTATGTTTTAAAAATGTTCAATGTTAAATCTCGTTCCCACACTGTAATTAATGTGCACATATGTTATCCTCTGGACACACTAACTGACCCAAAAATAAAACTTAGAAGATCAAAATTGAATAAAAATAATATATATATAAGGGTCATAAAAATAAAATAAGATTTAAAAGGGTTAATGAAAATTAAGCATTAAGCTGATGACTGACCCCAAATTAATAGAAATTAGATAAATATGTCAATTAAGTATTGTCATATGTTTGGGATGAACTCAATTTTTTTAAAATATTAGAGCTGTTATTGAAAATTTTAAGGGACTTTGAAAATTAAAAAAAGTTCAAGGTGTTTTGGAAAATTTCAAAATGTTCCTCCAATATTTTCAAAAAAACAATTACACCCTAAACAATTGAATATAATACAATACATCAGGGGTGTAAATTTCATATTACCAACTATTCGAGGTATAATAATGTTTTCAAATATATAGGGAGAATGTAATAATTTCGAAACAATCATGGGTAAATATCAATATGCCGCTAAAATGTTTAAAAAACTGTTATATAAATCCCTAAAATACTGTTTATAGTAAGTAGTGTCATTGATGTTTTTAATCTTGGAGGTTGACAAGTTAAATTGTGGCAATGGTGAAGAACAACACTATTTAAAGGGCTGATATATTACTTTTCTTAGCAGCCATTTTTGAATTGTCAATTTCGTCAGTATGTTAAATTTACCTTTACAATGTTAATGGAATATGTCAACAAAACTGATATTAGTAATTTGATCTCAAACCTCAGGATTGAAGAGAAATATTCCCCTCAACCAGTGCCCCTGTCAAAACCCTGCAGGTTAAGTTTATTCTATCAACAAGAAGCCAATAACTAACTGGTTATGGAATTTACCAGTAAATCGATTTCAGTGGCCGTTATTCTCCTGCTGTCTTGTTTTCATTCAGATTTTGGCACAGCCATAGATACAATCACAGCTTCTCATCCTATCAGAGATCCTCAAACAATCGTCTCTGCTGGTAACAACTTCAAATTGGGATTTTTTAGCCCTCCAAATTCAACAAAGCGCTATTTAGGAATTTGGTACAATCTCAAAACTGAAATTTTCGTATGGGTAGCAAACAGAGATAATCCACTCAATGATTCATCCGGGGTTTTTACCATATCTGATGATGGTAATCTTGTTGTATTGAATGGCCAGAAAGAGGTTCTTTGGTCATCAAATCTTCAAACTTCCGTTGTTAATGCAAGTGCTCAGCTTTTAGATTCTGGAAATCTTGTGTTGAATAAAAGCAATAATGGAGAAAAAATATGGGAGACTTTCCGAGAACCTTCCGATAAGCTATTGGCGAATATGAAACTTACTGTTAACGTACAGACAGGTGAGAAAGTGCAGATGATATCATGGAAGAGTCCTTCTGATCCATCCAATGGAAGCTTCTCATGTGGCCTCCATATTTCAAACATTCCCGAAATCTTCATTTGGAATAAAACTCAACCCTATTGGCGGACAGGACCATGGAATGGTCGAATCTTTACAGGAGTTGAAGGCATGAATTCTGTTTATCTTGGTGGGTTTAAACTTGAAATAGACGACCGAACAGGAACTTACTATTTCAGTTTCTCGTTTTCAAGCTATCCTTTATCATACCTTGCATTGAATTCAGAAGGAAAATTACTAGATGCACATAAGGTTGATGGGAAGGAAGATTGGATTTTAGGTGTTGCTTTCCCAAGAACTGAGTGTGATGTTTATAACAAGTGTGGGGCAAATGGAATTTGTAACTATAAGGAAAAGCCAATTTGCAGCTGTTTGAGAGGATTTGAGCCGAAGAATAAAGAGGAATGGAACAGGGGAATCTGGACTACCGGATGTGTCAGAAGGAAACTAGTGCAGTGTGAAAGGATAAACAAAACTGGTGAAGTGGGAAAAGCTGATGGGTTTTTGAAGATGCCAACGATGAAGGTGCCTGACTTCGCAGAATTGTCATCTGCTTTAGAAAATGAATGCAGAGATGGGTGCTTGAATAATTGCTCTTGCATAGCTTATGCATATGATGTTGCCATCGGTTGTCTGACATGGAGGGAAAAGTTAACAGACATTCAGAAATTCACCAGGGATGGGACCAATCTTTACATTCGTTTAGCACATTCAGAACTTGGTATGTTGAATGCTCTCTGATTAATTTACTGATACAATTTTTCTGCTTTGTTGTTACTATGTTAAAAGAAAAAGAAAAAACTTCTGCTACAATTTTTCTGCTTTGTTGTTACTATGTTAAAAGAAAAAGAAAAAACTTCTGCGCCCAATTTTGTGCTGGGCAAATTTACTTTTTGTTCTCATATGCAGATCAGAAAGACTTGACAGTAATTATTTTGGTACCACTGCTAGTAGGAATCGTTACAATTGCAATATGTACATTTTTCTCATGGAGGTGGATGGCGAAGCGAAAAGGTAATTTATATGCTGAAATATGTTAGCTTTATAGTCGGTGTCTCACTATGTGATTTAATATCAGCAATGAAGCCAAAGAAGAAGATGCTACAAGTTGAAAAAGGGGAAAGGTGTCTAAAAGAGTCTTCTGAAAACATAGACCAAGCTGATTTCCAGGACCTGCCAATGTTCAATTTTGAGGAGCTAATGATTGCAACAAGTGATTTTGACTTAACCAATAAACTTGGGCAGGGTGGTTTTGGTACAGTATACAGGGTAATTCTTGTTTGCTCAGTAAGACTTTGCTGCTGCATTTCTGTTTAATTTTTACACAATTATAGACTTGCTTGTATTCTAGGGGAAGTTGAAAGATGGAGTGGAAATAGCAGTGAAACGGCTTTCAAACGCATCTGGACAAGGACTTCAAGAGTTTATGAATGAGGTGGTACTGATTTGCAAACTCCAACATAGAAATCTTGTTAGGCTACTCGGATGCTGCATTGAAAGAGAAGAAAAGATGCTGATTTATGAATACATGCCAAACAAAAGTTTGGATTCTTTTCTCTTTGGTTAGTTTATCATAATACTCTTCTGTTTATCTTACAATACTTAAATGGTTTGTTTTAACATTCTTTGGGCTGCAAATCATGTAGATCCTCTTAAGCAAAAACTTCTTGATTGGAAAAAACGTTTCATCATCATTGAAGGAATAAGTCGAGGCCTCGTTTATCTTCATAGAGACTCTCGATTGCGAATCATACATAGAGATCTAAAGACAAGCAACATCTTGTTGGATAAAAATTTGAACCCAAAAATTTCAGATTTTGGTATGGCAAGAATTTTCGAAGGCAACCAAGATCAAGCCAACACTTTGAGGGTTGTTGGGACATAGTAAGTAGGAACTCCTTTGTCTAAATTTTTCAACCCAGTTACAAAATCTTATTAATATTGGAATGTTGAAATGTGCAGTGGTTACATGTCCCCAGAATATGCAATGCAAGGGCAGTTCTCCGAGAAATCTGATGTCTTCAGCTTTGGAGTACTGTTATTAGAGATTATTAGTGGCAGAAAAAACACAGGTTTTTACCAGGAAGAGTATTCTTTGACTCTTCTAGGCTATGTAAGTCCCCTAAACTATCTCCCTTTGTGTTTTCTGACAGTGGCATCTAATTAAGTTTTACACTTTCAGGCATGGAAACTGTGGAATGAAAACAGCATTGTCGATTTTATTGATCCGGTGATATCTGGTCCATGCTATGAATTGGAGATCATAAGATGCATTCATGTGGGATTGTTGTGTGTACTAGAATTGGTGAAAGATAGGCCAAACATGTCGACTGTTTTATCCATGCTTAGTAGTGAAATAGTTGATCTTCCCCCTCCAAAGGAACCAGCATTCACAGTAAGGCAGAATGCCTCTGATTCGCCGTCCGGTCAACAGAGCCAGAAAAATTGTTCTGTCAACAATGTTACTGTGACTGTTATCCAAGGCCGATAGAAACCAATTTTCTTACAGTAACAAGTTGAATCTAAAAACATTTAAGTTGCTCTATGATTTTTGAGGTATCTAGACATTAATTTAATTGTATTACATGATACTCATTATACATGTACATAGTTTTATTATTAGTTTTTTGTAACCAAATTATTAAAAATAAACCTAACTTAAATTGGTTCTTTATAATTTATTCGAGATTTTGTTTGTCTTTTATTGACTAATACAAATAATAATATAAATGAATAGAGTTATATATTTTATCAAAAGAATTTTGTAAACTAAGATATTAACTAAAAAATGTGAACTTCAATTGAATTTTCAAATGCTCCTACATTCCCAAAAAGACTTTCAAACTTTTCTAATCAATATTTTGGCATAATTTATTGGTGTTTTATCTATTAAAAACTACTGATGTAGGCTAAAAATGATCTTTCGATTCGTCAAGAATTTGAAATGACTCAAAAATTAGACCTTAAAAACAAAAAAGGAGGAGAGAAAATCAAAGAAATGAAAAAGAGATAAGGAGTGAAATATAAGAAAAAGCTTGGGTTATATATAAATATGGGTATTCTAGGAAGATTAAGGTATAGGGTTTCGAAAGGAGGTTAACTAATTCAGCCCCTTTATTTTAGGCTAATTTAATTACAATTTTATAATTGATAAAATTTAGTGACTATATATTCCTTGAATGTAAAGTGGAAAGAGAACTTCAAGAGCAATATGATGATCATTGGCTTAGAATATTGTCCTTAAATATTATTAACAAAGTAGATTCTTCTTACTTTGCCAATTACAAATATTTACTTAAACAACACCAAACAGTTTACTTGGATTATTTTAGAGCAGATTCTTACTTTGGAATAAAATTATCCAAGCTTATGTTTTAAAAATGTTCAATGTTAAATCTCATTCCCATACTGCATTTAATGTATACATATGTGATCCTTTAAAGACACAAACTGACCTAAAAATAAAACTTGGAGGATCCCTATTGAATAAAAACAAAATATATGAGGATCATAAAAATAAAATAAAATCTAAGAGTAAAAAGGAAAATTATGTGTTAAGTTGAGTGATTGATCGTAAATTAACAAGAATTAGATAAATATGTCAATTACACATTATCTTATGTTTGTGATAAATTATATTTTTTGTAAAAAAAAAAATGGGGATGTTATTGAAAATTTTTTAGGAGTTTTTGAGAATTAATAAAAGTTCAAAGTATTTTGGAAAACTTTAATGTCCTTCGATATTTTCAAAAAATAACAATTACACCATAAACAATTTAACATAACACAATGTCTTAGGGGTGTAAATTTCATATTACCAACTATTGGAGGCATAATATGCTTTCAAAATATATAAAGTGACTATAATAATTTCAAAACAAGCACGGGAAAATATCAATTTGCTTTTAAAAGTTTTTAAAAATGATATTTAAATCCCTAAAAAATCGTTTATAATTCAATCCAGAAGTAGTGTCATTATACCCAAAATTTGAAAATTAACACATTCACGTCTGCCTAAACTTTTTCTAATTTTGAAAAGTGACAATTCTCGTCCCCCTTTTCAACCTAGGTTTTTTTTTCTCTTCTCTCCTGTCGTTGCTCCGTCTTTGATGACCTCCTTTTCCCACCCAAATCATTAGTCAGCTCTCCTTTGCCATCGAGAGATGAAGAGACATCAACGAATGAACAAAGACGAAGTCTTCATCTCTACGTCTACTGACGGAGAGAAACAAATCGTCTCCATTGGAAAGGACGATTCAAGGCGATGACTTGACAACTCAAGATGAAACGATTCATTTTAACAACAACGAAGATGAGGTCTTTTTCATCATTAAGACGAATCGACGATTTGTTTGCTACATTATGAACGTGCTTTCGTAGTCTAGGCGTGGGTGCTTTTGTCGTCGTCCATATCTGCTTTTGTCACTGCTATAGATTCCAAATTTTGAAACCCTAGGGTTTCAATTTAGCGGGAAATTTGAAATTTTTTAAAATTTAATCTTATGGGAAAATTGTTAGTTTTCCAAATAAGAGGAGAAATGATATAAATTTTTAGGGTTTTAAGGTTTAGTGATAAAATAACGATTTTATCCTTACCTCTAACATAAAATTTTAACAAAAATTAGCCCATAAGCAGGTATTTAAGTTTTTGAAACCTCATGAGTATGTATTTGTCTTTGCATTAAAATTTAAATGGAAAATAATCCTTTGGCTTTACTTAAACAACACCAAACAATTTTTTTGGATTATTTTAGAGTCGATTCTTCTAACTTTGGAATAAAATTATCCAAGCTTATGTTTTAAAAATGTTCAATGTTAAATCTCGTTCCCGCACTGTAATTAATGTGTACATATGTTATCCTTTGGACACACTAACTAACCCAAAAATAAAACTTAGAGGATCAAAATTGAATAAAAATAATATATATAAGGGTCATAAAAATAAAATAAGATCTAAAAGAGTTAATGAAAATTAAGCATTAAGCTGATGACTGACCCCAAATTAACAGAAATTAGATTAAATATGTCAGTTACGTATTGTCATATGTTTGGGACGAACTCAATTTTTTAAAATATTAGAACTGTTATTGAAAATTTTAAGGGACTTTAAAAATTAAAAAAAGTTCAAGGTGTTTTGGAAAATTTCAAAATGTTCCCCGAATATTTTTAAAAATAACAATTACACGCTAAACAATTGAACATAATGCAATACATTAGGGGAGTAAATTTCATTTTACCAACAATTCGAGGTATAATAATGTTTTCAAATATAGAGGGAGAATGTAATAATTTCGAAACAAGTATGGGAAAATATCAATATGCCGCTAAAAAGTTTTAAAAATTGTTATATAAATCCCTAAAATACTGTTTAAATAAATAGTGTCATTGATATTTTTAATCTTGGAGGTTGACAAGTTAAATTGTGGCAATGGTGAAGAACAACACTATTTAAAGGACTGATTTATTACTTTTCTTAGCAGCCATTTTTGAATTGTCAATTTCGTCAGTATGTTAAATTTACCATTACAATGTCAATGGAATATTTCAACAAAATTGATAGTAGTAATTTGACCTCAAACCTCAGGATTGAAGAGAAATATCCCCCTCAACAATTGCCCCTGTCAAAACCCAGCAGGTTAAGTTTATTCTATCAAGAAGAAGCCAATAATTAACTGGTTATGGAATTTACCAGTAAATCGATTTCAGCAGCCGTTATTCTCCTGCTGTCTTGTTTTCATTCAGATTTTGGCACAGCCATAGACACAATCACAGCTTCTCATCCTATCAGAGATCCTCAAACAATCGTCTCTGCTGGTAACAACTTCAAATTGGGATTTTTTAGCCCTCCAAATTCAACAAAGCGCTATTTAGGAATTTGGTACAATCTCAAAACTGAAATTTTCGTATGGGTAGCAAACAGAGATAATCCACTCAATGATTCATCCGGGATTTTTACCATATCTGATGATGGTAATCTTGTTGTATTGAATGGCCAGAAAGAGGTTCTTTGGTCATCAAATCTTCAAACTTCGGTTGCTAATGCAAGTGCTCAGCTTTTAGATTCTGGAAATCTTGTGTTGAATAAAAGCAATAATGGAGAAAAAATATGGGAGACTTTCCGAGAACCTTCCGATAAGCTATTGGCGAACATGAAACTTACTGTTAATGTACAAACAGGTGAGAAAGTGCAGGTGATATCATGGAAGAGTCCTTCTGATCCATCCAATGGAAGCTTCTCATGTGGCCTCCATATTTCAAACATCCCCGAAATCTTCATCTGGAATGAAACTCGCCCCTATGGACGAACAGGTCCCTGGAATGGCCGAATCTTTATTGGAGTTGAGGACATGAAGTCTACTTATCTTGCTGGGTCTAAACTTGAACTAGACGACCAAACAGGAACTTATTATGTCAGTTTCACGTTTCCACGCAATCCTTTATCATACTTTGGATTGAATTCAGAAGGAAAATTAACTAGAGCAGCTAAGGTTGATGGGAAGGATGATTGGATTTTTGCTTCCGTTTTCCCGAGATCTGAGTGTGATGTTTATAACAAGTGTGGGGCAAATGGAATTTGTAACTATAAGGAAAAGCCAATTTGCCGCTGTTTGAGAGGATTTGAGCCGAAGAATAAAGAGGAATGGAACAGGGGAATCTGGACTACCGGATGTGTCAGAAGGAAACTATTGAAGTGTGAAAGGATAAACAAAACTGGTGAAGTGGGAAAAGCAGACGGGTTTTTGAAGATGCCAACGATGAAGGTGCCTAGCTTCGCAGAATTGTCATCTGCTTTAGAAAATGAATGCGGAGATGGGTGCTTGAATAATTGCTCTTGCATAGCTTATCCATATGATGCTGCCATCGGTTGTATGACATGGAGAGAAAACTTAACAGACATTCAGAAATTCACCAAGGATGGGACCAATCTTTACATTCGTTTAGCACATTCAGAACTTGGTATGTTGAATGCTTTCTGATTAATTTACTGATACAATTTTTCTGCTTTTGTTGTTACTATGTTAAAAGAAAAAGAAAAAACTTCTGCGGCCAATTTTGTGCTGGACAAATTTACTTTTTGTTCTCATTTGCAGATCAGAAAGACTTGACGGTAATTATTTTAGTACCACTGGTAGTAGGAATTGTTACAATTGCAATATGTACATTTTTCTCATGGAGGTGGATGGCGAACCGAAAGGTAATTTATATGCTGAAATATGTTAGTTTTATAGTCGGTGTCTCACTATGTGATTTGACATCATCAATGAAGGGAAAGAAGAAGATGCTACAAGTTGAAAAAGGGGAAAGGTATATAAAAGATTCTTCTAAAAACATAGACCGAGTTAATTTCCAGGACCTGCCATTGTTCAATTTTGAGGAACTAATGATGGCAACAAGTAATTTCGATTTAGCCAACAAACTTGGACGGGGAGGTTTTGGTACGGTATACAGGGTAATTCTTTTTTGCTCAGTAAGACTTTGTTGCTGCATTTCTGTTTAATTTTTGCACAATTATAGATTTGTTTGTGTTTTAGGGGAAGTTGAAAGATGGACTGGAAATAGCAGTGAAACGGCTTTCAAACACATCTGGACAAGGACTTCAAGAGTTTATGAATGAGGTGGTGGTGATTTCCAAACTCCAACATAGAAATCTTGTTAGGCTACTCGGATGCTGCATTGAAAGAGAAGAAAAGATGCTGATTTATGAATACATGCCAAACAAAAGTTTGGATTCTTTTCTCTTTGGTTAGTTTATCATAATACTCTTCCTTTATCTTACAATACTTAAATGGTTTGTTTTAACATTCTTTGGACTACAAATCATATAGACCCTCTCAAGCAAGGATTTATTGATTGGAAAAAACGTTTCAATATCATTGAAGGAATAAGCCGAGGGTTGGTTTATCTTCATAGGGACTCTCGATTACGGATCATACATAGAGATCTGAAGACAAGCAACATCTTGTTGGATAAAAATTTGAACCCAAAAATTTCAGATTTTGGTATGGCAAGAATTTTCGGAGGCAACCAAGATCAAGCCAACACTTTGAGGGTTGTTGGGACGTAGTAAGTAGGAACTCTTTTGTCTAAATTTTTCAATCCTGTTACAAAATCATATTAATATTGGAATGTTGAAATGTGTAGTGGTTACATGTCTCCGGAATATGCAATGCAAGGGCAATTCTCAGAGAAATCTGATGTCTTCAGCTTTGGAGTATTGTTATTAGAGATGATTAGTGGCATAAAAAACACAGGTTTTTATCAGGAAGAGTATTCTTTGACTCTTCTAGGCTATGTAAGTCCCCTAAACTATCTCCCTTTGCAATTTCTGGCAATGGCATCTAACTAAGTATTACATTTTCAGGCATGGAAACTATGGAATGAAAACAACATTGTCAATTTTATTGATCCGGTGATATCTGGTCCATGCTATGAATTGGAGATCATAAGATGCATTCATGTGGGATTGTTGTGTGTACAGGAATTTGTGAAAGATAGGCCAAACATGCCGACTGTTTTATCCATGCTTAGTAGTGAAATGGTTGATCTTCCCCCTCCGAAGCAACCAGCATTCATTGTAAGGCAGAATGCCTCTGATTCGGAGTCCGGTCAACAGAACCAGAAAAATTGTTCTGTCAACATTGTTACTGTGACTGTTATCCAAGGCCGATAGAGGCTGATCGCAAATTCACAAGAATTAGATAAATATGTCAATTTTGTATTATTGTATGTTTGTGACAAATTATATTTTTTGAAAAGAAAATAGGGATGTTATTGAAAATTTTTTAGGAGTTTTGAGAATTAAAAAAAGTTCAAAGTATTAATGTACTTCGATATTTTTAAAAATTAACAATTACACCCTAAACAATTTAACATACTACAATACCTTAGGGTTGTAAATTTCATATTACCAACTATTGGAGGCATAATATGTTTTCAAAATATATAAGGTGAATATAATAATTTCAAAACAAGCATGGGAAAATATCAATTTGCCTTCAAACGTTTTTAAAAATGACTTTAAATCCCTAAAGAATTGTTTATAATTCAATCCAGAAGTAGTGCCATTATAATATTTTAAATATTAGAGGTTGAAAAATACTATAATATTTTAAAAACTGATTTATTAGTTTTTAGACCTTACACCATAAATTTTTAGCCAGTAATTTTTTAAACTAAAAAAATATTATTTAATATTCATTCTATTTAAAGATGAAAAATTGTATTTAAATCAAACTCTAGTTGGAAAAATGTAACAACCAAAAGAAAATTCAAAAAAGAAAAAAACACCAGCCACGGACTAGTCAGGAAGTCTGAATAAGAAAAGCTGCAACCAAAGAGTTTCCTTAGTTCCTCGGTTTTTGTTTAACTTATTTTATGAGTTACGACCACTTTCCAGGAAAGTTCTTAAACATCTCGTAGCATAGTCAAGGTCAATTTACTTCATAAATGGAAATACTCTTCTGTCATCTTGTTTGTAAGTGTTTTTTCCATTGTTGATTAACACGGCGCTGACATCTTTGGACTTTAAGATAGGCAAATGGCAAATCAACTTATGGGATCATATCTGTCATAATAAATTATTTGATATCAGAAGACAGAAATCAAGAAATAGGAAGTCAAGGAATGGGGTTATTCCCTTCATCTCTCAGCTTTGATGCATATTCACCCTGGCCTCCCTTTCAATAAAATACAAACGGCCAAAGGACTATTTACCACCAAGGTTTGGTGCAAAGACAAAAACACACCTGTAAAAGTTGGAAAATTCAAATACTTACCGAAGGTTTAGTCTAGTAATACCCACCAAAGAATTTTTTGATAGGGTTAAGGATAATATTATTATTTTATTATTAATATTAAAATAAATAAAATTATATCTTATTTTCCCCCTTTGATTTTGAAAATTGACATTTCACTAGTTCTCAACTTGGAGAAGTGACTTTTTCCCTCCCAAATCTCTAGGTTTTTTTTTCATTTCTCTGATCATTGACGACTGCTAGTTTTTAACCTAAACCCACCTACAGACAACTTCGCCCAAAACTTAGGGACAATGAAGCGTCGTCCTTCGTTGGACGATGAACCATCGTCCAAACAAAGGTTTTATCCTTTGAGAGAGAAACGCTGTCAAGAGAGAAACACCAAAGAGGGAGGCCATCATTCACCAGGGGTAGTGGTCAAATTTCAGGATATCAAACCCCAGGGGGAAAAGTGAAATTTTTAAAACTTAATCCTTGAAAAAAATTATTTGTTTTCTAAATTAAGAGAAAAAAAATGAGATATAATTTTAATTATTTTAATATTATCAATAAAATAATGATTTTACTCTTAACTCTAATAGAAAATTTTTAAATGGGTATTATTGGACTAAACCTTATGTGGATATTTGAGTTTTTTAATTCCCACTAATGTGTTTTTGTCTTT
This sequence comes from Mangifera indica, assembly GCF_011075055.1. Lineage (NCBI taxonomy): Eukaryota > Viridiplantae > Streptophyta > Magnoliopsida > Sapindales > Anacardiaceae > Mangifera > Mangifera indica. The sequence goes on along the minus strand of NC_058148.1, from coordinate 12,977,949 downwards.
ATATCAAACCTTGGGTGGGACATAGTCCTTTGGCTAATACAAACGCTTCAATCTCACTAAAATAAATTATTAATGTTACTATGTTAGTGCTATTTGCCTAATTTCTTAACAACCATTTTTGAATTGGTGAAAGGACTATATCCCACCCAAATTTTAATGCAAAGATAAATATATATACAAGATGTTTGAAAAACCCAAATACCCATTTAAGAGCCAATTTTCATTAAAATTTTCAATTTGAGTGAAAGGTAAAATCGTCATTTTAATAAAATTATTAAAAATATATATATAATTTCCTTCTAGGTTTTAAAAACTAACAACTTAACCTCTATCTAAAGTTTTCTAACTTTGAAAACTCATATTCCACCTTACCAAACCTAAGGTTTCCATTTTTTTCCATTTCAGCCAACCCCCCAAACTTTTCAAAACTTCAATTTAACCCCCCTCTTCAACTTCAAATTATTCAAAAATTTGATGACCTCTCCCTCCTTCGACCATTGCTTCTCTTTGACAATTGAGTCAATGTTGACCATTTCTCCTCCATCGCACAATGTCTTGAAGATCTCTTCGTCCTTGTCTCCAATGAAAAGATCTTTGCCTGTGTCCCTTCATCGTACCCCGTGTGCTAGCCAACCATCTCAACGGTAAGAGAAGGTCAGCTGGCAAAATGGAGGAGAAGGAAGAGTTGCTAGAGACGGGCAGTGGCGGGGGGAAATAGATACTTTTTAAAACCGAAAATGTTTAGGCAAAGGTAAAGTTATTAATGTCTAAAATTTTGAGAGAGAAAATGAGATAAAATTATATATTTTTAAATATTATTACTAAAATGACAATTTTATTCTTCATCCTAATTGAAAATTAAAAATTTTAATAGAAATTGGCTAATAGATAGATATTTAAATTTTTTAAATCTTATAGATGTATATTTATTTTTGCATTAAAACTTGATCCTTTGGCCTTTTTGAATGGTCAATTTCGTCAGTATGTTAAAATTACCTCAACACTGTTATAGACTATGTCAACAATACTGATATTAGTCATTTGATAAGACCCAAAGCCTTCGTATACCCACAATTGCAGGATAAGGTAACATGCCTCAAACCTCAGGATTGAAGAGAAATATCCCCCTCAAGCAGTGCCCCTGCCAAAACCCAGCAGGCGTTAGATCCAGTATTAAGTTTATTCTATCGAGAATAAGCCAATAATTAACTGGTTATGGAATTTACCAGTAAATCGACTTCGGTAGCCGTTATTCTCCTGCTATCTTGTTTTCATTCAGATTTTGGCACAGCCATAGACACAATCACAGCTTCTCATCCTATCAGAGATCCTCAAACAATCGTCTCTGCTGGTAACAACTTCAAATTGGGATTTTTTAGCCCTCCAAATTCAACAAAGCGCTATTTAGGAATTTGGTACAATCTCAAAACTGAAATTATCGTATGGGTAGCTGATACAAATCTTAAGAGAACTACACCTCAAAAGCTAGCTATTGAGATAAGAGAGTCCAAGGCCATATAAATCCCACACTAGTTGTCCATACTTTCCAATATGGGATCCAAGTCTCATACCTTACACTTGGGATCCTAATATACCACTACGCTCCACAGCCTTAGTGCCCACGCGGGCTGGCTGTGCGCTAGCTCCCTGCTAGCCCTAGGCGAACACTGCAATGTCGGCGTCACCACCTGCGCCGCACGATTGCAACTAGGAGACATGGTGATGGCTCTGATACCAACCTAAAGAGAACTACACCTCAAAAGCTAGCTATTGAGATAAGAGAGCCTAAGGTCATATAAACCCCACATTAGTTGTCCATACTTTCCAATGTGGGATCCAAGTCTCATACCTTACACTTGGGATCCTAATAGTAGCAAACAGAGATAATCCACTCAACGATTCATCCGGGGTTTTTACCGTATCTGATGATGGTAATCTTGTTGTATTGAATGGCCAGAAAGATGTTCTTTGGTCATCAAACCTTCAAACTTTGGTTGCTAATGCAAGTGCACAGCTTTTAGATTCTGGAAATCTTGTGTTGAATAAAAGCAATAATGGAGAAAAAATATGGGAGACTTTCCGAGAGCCTTCCGATAAGCTATTGACGAATATGAAACTTACTGTTAATGTACAAACAGGTGAGAAAGTACAGATGATATCATGGAAGAGTCCTTCTGATCCATCCAATGGAAGCTTCTCATGTGGCCTCCATATTTCAAACATTCCCCGAAATCTTCATCTGGAATGAAACTCGACCCTATGGGCGAACAGGTCCCTGGAATGGCCGAATCTTTATTGGAGTTGAGGACATGAGTTCTGTTTATCTTGGTGGATATAAAGTTGGACAAGACGACCAAAAAGGAACTTATTATTTCAGTTTCTCGTTTCCAAGCAATCCTTTATCATACTTCGTCTTGAATTCAGAAGGAAAAGTTGTAGCAGCATATAAGGTTGAGGGGAAGGATGATTGGATTTTTTATTTTGCTTTCCCAAGAACTGAGTGTGACGTTTATAACAAGTGTGGGGCAAATGGAATTTGTAACTATAAGGAAAAGCCAATTTGCAGCTGTTTGAGAGGATTTGAGCCGAAGAATAAAGAGGAATGGAACAGGGGAATCTGGACTGCCGGATGTGTCAGAAGGAAACTATTGCAGTGTGAAAGGATAAACAAAACTGGTGAAGTGGGAAAAGCAGATGAGTTTTTGAAGATGCCAAGGATGAAGGTGCCTGGCTTCGCAGAATGGTCATCTGCCTTGGAAAACGGATGCAGAGACACGTGCTTGAATAATTGCTCTTGCATAGCTTTTGCATATGATGATGGCATCCGTTGTATGACATGGACGGAAAACTTGACTGACATTCAGAAATTCACCAGAGATGGGACCAATCTTTACATTCGTTTAGCGCATTCGGAACTAGGTATGTTGAATGCTCTCTGATCAATTTACTGGCACAAATTTTCTGCTTTATTGCTACTATGTTAAAAGAAAAAGAAAGAACTTTTGCGGCCAATTTTGTGCTGGACAAATTTACTTTTTATTCTCATCTGCAGATCAGAAAGACTTGACAGTAACTATTTTAGTACCACTGGCTGTTGGAATTGTTACAGTTGCAATATGTACATTTTTCTCATGGAGGTGGATGGCGAAGCGAAAAGGTAATTTATATGCTGAAATATGTTGGCTTTATGGTCGGTGTCTCACTATGTGATTTAATATCAGCAATGAAGGGAAAGAAGAAGATGCTACAAGTTGAAAAAGGGGAAAGGTGTCTAAAAGAGTCTTCTGAAAACATAGACCAAGCTGATTTCCAGGACCTGCCAATGTTCAATTTTGAGGAGCTAATGATTGCAACAAGTGATTTCGATTTAACCAACAAACTTGGACGGGGAGGTTTTGGTACGATATACAGGGTAATTCTTGTTTGCTCAGTAAGACTTTGTTGCTGCATTTCTGTTTAATTTTTACATAATTACAGATTTGTTTGTGTTTTAGGGGATGTTGAACGATGGAGTGGAAATAGCAGTGAAACGGCTTTCAAACGCATCTGGGCAAGGACTTCAAGAGTTTATGAATGAGGTGGTGGTGATTTCCAAACTCCAACATAGAAATCTTGTTAGGCTACTCGGATGCTGCATTGAAAGAGAAGAAAAGATGCTGATTTATGAATACATGCCAAACAAAAGTTTGGAGTCTTTTCTCTTTGGTTAGTTTATCATAATACTCTTCCTTTTATCTTAAAATACTTAAATGGTTTGTTATAACATCTTTGGGCTATAAATCATGTAGATCCTCTCATACCCTAAAACTCTAAAAAATGATATATAATTTTAATTATTTTGATATTAGTATTAAAATTATGATTTTACCTTTAACCTTAAAATAAAATTCTTGGATGGGTATTACTGGACTAAACCTTGTTTGAGTATTTGGATTTTTCAACTCCTGTAGGTGTGCTTTGGTTTTTGCATTAAACCTTGGGTGGGAAATAGTCCTTTGGCCAATACAAACACTTCAATCCCACAAAAATAAATTATTAATGTTACTATGTTAGTGTTATTTGCCTACTTTCTTAACCACTATTTTTTACCCCCCTCCCTTTAATGCAAAGACAAATAAATAAATGCGAGATTTAACAAATCCAAATACAATACCCACCTAAGAGCCAATTTCCACTAAAATTTTTTGTTAGGGTGAAAAGTAAAATTATCATTTTAATAATATTATTAAAAATATATGTAATTTATTATATTTTCTCCTCTAGGTTTTAAAAACTAACAACTACACTCCTATCTAAAGTTTTATAACTTTGAAAACTCACATTTTTCCCCTCAAACCTGGGGTTTTCAGCTTTTTTCCATTTTAGCCAACCCCAAATTTTTGAAAACTTCAATTTAACCCCCTCTTCAACTTCATATTATTCAAAAATCTAATGGCCTCTCCCTTCACCGACCATTACTTCTCTTCCGCAATCAAGTTGACATCGACCATTTCTCCTCCATCACACGATGTCCTAGAGATCTCTTTGTCTCAATGTCGATACAAAGAGATGAAGAGATCTAGATCTCTTTGTCTCTTTATCTCCGACAAAGAGATCTCCGTCTATGTCTCTTCGTTGTATCTCATGCACCAACCAACCATTTCGACGATAAGAGATGGCCAACTGAACAGAGGAGAAGGTGGAGTCACCAAAGATGGGTGGTGCCTGGAGAGGGGAGAAAAAAAATAAGTGGTGAGGGGAAATAGACACTTTTCAAAAGTGAAAATATTTAGTAGTGATAAAGTTGTTAGTTTCTAAAATTTTGAAGGGAATGAGATAAAATTATATATATTTTAATAATATTATTAAAATAATGATTTTACCCTTCATCCTAATTGAAAATTAAAAGTTTTAACAGAAATTGATTAATGAATGAGTGTTTGGGTTTTTCGAACTCCACAGGTATGTATTTGCCTTTGCATTAAAATTTGGGTAAAAAATAGTCCTCTGGCCTTTTTGAATTGTCAATTTCGTCAATATGTTAAATTTACCTCTACAATGTTAATGGAGTATGTCAATAATATTGATATTAGTCATTTGATAAGACTCAAAGCCTTTGCATACCCACAATTGCAGGATAAGGTAACATGCCTCAAAACTCAGGATTGAAGAGAAATATCCCCCTCAAGCAGTGCCCCTGCCAAAACCCAGCAGGCATCTGTCCCAATATTAAGTTTAATCTATCAAGATTGGTAAACTTTAGTGACTAAATTACCTTAAATGAAAAGTGGAAGGGTGACTTAAGAGCAATCTGATGATCATAGGCATAGAAAATGAAAAAAAGTTTTGATAATGCCGAATGATAAGCACTTTTTAACTTACCCAAAAAAAAAAAAAAAAGGGATTAAAACTTTCAAGCTCTCAAAAGTTATCACCCCCTTCCCTTCATCCATCGACAACCTAAACCCATTATAAAGCTCCTGCATGAACCCCTCAGCTCCCAATTTCTCCACCATGGCCAGAAAATAATCCTCAAAAACAACCCCATTTGCAGATGTCATAAGTAATTAACGTAAAAACAATAAGGTAGGTTGATTTGAGTCAATTATGAAGGTGAAGATGGAAGGCGTGTTTGTAACATGAAAGAGAAGAATGGTGTTGATTGACAGCGAAGGTACTGATAAGATAGAATTCGTGAAGAAGGTCGCAGAGGATTTCGTATTCTGAAAATGTTCTCCTTCCTCGAAGTTACATGGGAAGCTACCACTTTTATTTGGTCATGCCAACCATTTCCTATCATACATCTTAACTTTTGCCAATTACGAGTATTTACTAAAGTTCGAAGGACTTATGCCAACCCAGGTTTTAGTCAATTTTCAAACCCACACTCAAGGGGTTTGAACAACCCAAACACCCACCCACTATCCAAACTCTATTAAAAATTTCTATTATATATGAAGGTAAAATCATCATTTTAATAATATTATTAAAAAATATTTAATTTTATTTCATTTCTCCCCTTCCAAAATTTGAAAATTAATACCTTCATATCTGCCTAAACTTTTTCTAGTTTTAAAAAGTGACTATTCTCTCCCCCCCCCCCCCCCCCCCCTCCACCCAGGTTTTTTTTTCTCTCCTCTCTTGCTGTCTCTCCGTCTTTGATGACCTCCTTTTCCCACCCAAATCATCAATCGGCTCTCCCTGGCCATTGAGAGACGAAGAGACATCAACGAACGAATGAAGACGAAGTCTTCATCCCTACATCTGTTGACGGAGAGAAACGAATCATCTCCATCGGCAAAGGATGATTCAAGGCGACGACTTGATAACTCAAGACAAAACGATTCATTTTGACGACAATGAAGATGAGGTCTTTTTCATCATCAAGACAAATCAGATGATTCATTTGCTTGATTTTGAACGCACTTTCGTTGTCGTCCATATTTGCTTCTGTCACAACTATGGATTCCAAATTTTGAAACCCTAGGGTTTCAATTTAGGGGGAAATTTGAAATTTTTCAAAACTTAATCTTATGAGAAAATTGTTAGTTTTCCAAACAAGGAGGGAAATGATATAAATTTTTAAGGTTTTAAGGTTTAGTGATAAAATAACGATTTTACCTTTGCTTGTAACATAAAATTTTAACAAAAGTTAACCCATAGATAAGTATTTGAGTTTGTGAAACCTCATGGGTATGTACTTGTCTTTGCATTAAAATTTAAGTGGCAAATAATCCTTTGGCCTGACTCAAACAACACCAAACAGTTTTTTTGGATTATTTTAGAGTCGATTCTTTTAACTTTGGAATAAAATTATCCAAGCTTATGTTTTAAAAATATTCCATGTTAAATCTCGTTCTCACACTGTAATTAACGTGTACTTATGTTATCCTTTGGACACACAACCTAACCCAAAAATAAAACTTAGAAGATCAAAATTGAATAAAAATAATATATATAAGGTTCGTAAAAATAAAATAAAATCTAAAAGGGCTAATGAAAATTAAGGATTAAGCTAAGGACTGACCCCAAATTAACAAAAATTAGATAAATATATCAATTACGTACTGTCATGTGTTTGGGACAAACTCAATTTTTTAAAAATATTAGAGTTGTTATTGAAAATTTTAAGGGACTTTGAAAATTAAAAAAGTTCAAGGTGTTTTGGGAAATTTTAAATGTTCCTCGAATATTTTCAAAAGTGATAATTATACCCTAAAAAATTGAATATAATACTATACATCAGGGGCGTAAATTTCATATTACCAACTATTCGAGGTATAATAACGTTTTCAAATATACAGGGAGAATGTAATAATTTCGAAATGAGCATGGGAAAATATCAATATGCCTCTAAAAAGTTTTAAAAATTATTATATAAATCCCTAAAATACTGTTTATAATAAATAGTGTCATTGTGACATTTTAAATCTTGGAGGTTGACAAGTAAAGTTGTGGCCATGCTGAAGAACAACACTATGTAAAGGACTGATTTATTACGTTTCTTAGCAGCCATTTTTGACTTGTCAATTTCGTCTGTACGTTAAATTTACCTTTACAATGTAAATGGAACATGCCAACAAAATTGATATTAGTAATTTGATCTCAAACCTCATGATTGAAGAGAAATATCCCCCTCAACCAGTGCCCCTGTCAAAACCCAGCAGGCGCTAGTTCCAGTATTAAGTTTATTCTATCAAGAAGAAGCCAATAATTAACTGGTTATGGAATTTACCAGTAAATCGATTTCAGTAGCCGTTATTCTCCTGCTGTCTTGTTTTCATTCAGATTTTGGCACAGCCATAGACACAATCACAGCTTCTCATCCTATCAGAGATCCTCAAACAATCGTCTCTGCTGGTAACAACTTCAAATTGGGATTTTTTAGCCCTCCAAATTCAACAAAGCGCTATTTAGGAATTTGGTACAATCTCAAAACTGAAATTATCGTATGGGTAGCAAACAGGGATAATCCACTCAAAGATTCATCCGGGGTTTTTACCATATCTGATGATGGTAATCTTGTTGTATTGAATGGCCAGAAAGAGGTTTTTTGGTCATCAAATCTTCAAACTTCGGTTGCTAATGCAAGTGCTCAGCTTTTAGATTCTGGAAATCTTGTGTTGAATAAAAGCAATAATGGAGAAAAAATATGGGAGACTTTTCGAGAACCTTCCGATAAGCTATTGGCGAATATGAAACTTACTGTTAATGCACAAACAGGTGAGAAAGTGCAGGTGACATCCTGGAAAAGTCCTTCTGATCCATCCCATGGAAGCTTCTCATTGGGCCTCCATATTTCAAACATTCCCGAAATCTTCATTTGGAATGAAACTCGGCCCTATTGGCGGACAGGTCCATGGAATGGTCGAATCTTTATTGGAGTTGAGGGCATGAATTCTGCTTATCGTTCTGGGTTTAAACCTGAACAAGACGACCAAACGGGAACTTATTATGTCAGTATCACGGTTCCAAGCAATCCTTTATCATACTATGTCTTAAATTCAGAAGGGAAACTTGTAGGAGCATATAAGGTTGATGGGAAGGAAGATTGGATTTTTAGTGTTGCTTTCCCGAGAACCGAGTGTGATGTTTATAACAAGTGTGGGGCAAATGGAATTTGTAACAATAAGAAAAAGCCAATTTGCAGCTGTTTGAGAGGATTTGAGCCGAAGAATAAAGAGGAATGGAACAGGGGAATCTGGACTAGCGGATGTGTCAGAAGGAAACTATTGCAGTGTGAAAGGATAAACAAAACTGGTGAAGTGGGAAAAGCTGATGGGTTTTTGAAGATGCCAACGATGAAGGTGCCTGGCTTCGCAGAATTGTCATCTGCTTTAGAAAATGAATGCGGAGATGGGTGCTTGAATAATTGCTCTTGCATAGCTTATGCATATGATGTTGGCATCGGTTGTATGACATGGAGGGAAAACTTAACAGACATTCAGAAATTCACCACGGATGGGACCAATCTTTACATTCGTTTGGCACATTCAGAACTTGGTATGTTGAATGCTCTCTGATTAATTTACTGATACAATTTTTCTGCTTTGTTGTTACCATGTTAAAAGAAAAAGAAAAAACTTCTGCGCCCAGTTTTGTGCTGGGTAAATTTACTTTTTGTTCTCATTTGCAGAGCAGAAAGACTTGACAGTAATTATTTTGGTACCACCGCTAGTAGGAATCGTTACAATTGCAATATGTACATTTTTCTCATGGAGGTGGATGGCGAAGCGCAAAGGTAATTTATATGCTGAAATATGTTAGCTTTATAGTCGGTGTCTCACTATGTGATTTAATATCAGCAATGAAGGGAAAGAAGAAGATGCTACAAGTTGAAAAAGGGGAAAAGTATCTAAAAGAGTCTTCTGAAAACATAGACCAAGTTGATTTCCAGGACCTGCCAGTGTTCAATTTTGAGGAGCTAATGATTGCAACAAGTAATTTCGACTTAACCAATAAACTTGGGCAGGGTGGTTTTGGTACAGTATACAGGGTAATTCTTGTTTGCTCAGTAAGACTTTGTTGCTGCATTTCTGTTTAATTTTTACACAATTATAGATTTGTTTGTGTTTTAGGGGATGTTGAAAGATGGACTGGAAATAGCAGTGAAACGGCTTTCAAACACATCTGGACAAGGACTTCAAGAGTTTTTGAATGAGGTGGTGGTGATTTCCAAACTCCAACACAGAAATCTTGTTAGGCTACTCGGATGCTGCATTGAAAGAGAAGAAAAGATGTTGATTTATGAGTACATGCCAAACAAAAGTTTGGATTCTTTTCTCTTTGGTTAGTTTATCATAATACTCTTCCGTTTATCTTACAATACTTAAATGGTTTGTTTTAATATTCTTTGGACTACAAATCATGTAGACCCTCTCAAGCAAGGGCTTATTGATTGGAAAAAACGTTTCAACATCATTGAAGGAATAAGCCGAGGCTTGATTTATCTTCACAGAGACTCTCGATTACGAATCATACATAGAGATCTAAAGACAAACAACATCTTGTTGGATAAAGATTTGAACCCAAAAATTTCAGATTTTGGTATGGCAAGAATTTTTGGAGGGAACCAAGATCAAGCCAACACTTTGAGGGTTGTTGGGACATAGTAAGTGGGAACTCTTTTGTCTAAATTTTTCAATCCGGTTACAAAATTCTATTAATATTGGAATGTTGAAATGTGCAGTGGTTACATGTCCCCGGAATATGCAATGCAAGGGCAATTCTCAGAGAAATCTGATGTCTTCAGCTTTGGAGTATTGTTATTAGAGATGATTAGTGGCATAAAAACCACAGGTTTTTACCAGGAAGAGTATTCTTTGACTCTTCTAGGCTATGTAAGTCCCCTAAATTATCTCCCTTTGCAATTTCTGGCAATGGCATCTAATTAAGCATTACATTTTCAGGCATGGAAACTGTGGAATGAAAACAACATTGTCAATTTTATTGATCCGGTGATATCTGGTCCATGCTATGAATTGGAGATCATAAGATGCATTCACGTGGGATTGTTGTGTGTACAGGAATTTGTGAAAGATAGGCCAAACATGTCAACTGTTTTATCCATGCTTAGTAGTGAAATAGTTGATCTTCCCCCTCCGAAGCAGCCAGCTTTCACAGTAAGGCAGAATGCCTCTGATTCTGAGTTGGGTCGACAGAGCCAGAAGAATTGTTCAGTCAACAATGTTACTGTGACTGTTATCCAAGGCCGATAGAGACCAATTTTCTTAGAGCAACAAGTTGATGAGAAGCTGAAATCTCAAAACCTTTTAGTTGCTTTATGATTTTTGAGGTATCGTGTTGGTATCTAAACATTAATTTTGAGATGATTTAACGTAATAGAGTTACATATTTTACCAAAAGAATTATGTAGACTTGTACATTGACTTGAAAATCTGAACTTCAATTGAATTCCAAAATACTCCGGCGTGCCAAAAAAACTTGCAATATTTTCCAATAGATATTTTTGGCTTAATTTATTGGTGTTTTATCTACTTGAAACAACTAATGTAAGCTGAGAATGACCTTTCATTCGTCAAGAATTTGAAATGATTCAAAATTGGACTTCAAACATATAAAAGAAAAAGAGAAAATCAAAGGCAAGGAAAAGAGAGAAAGAGTGAAAACTAGAAGAGGGACTGGATTGTATATCGATAAGTGTATTCTACAAAGGTTACGATTTAGGGTCTGGGAAAGAGGCTAATGCATTCGACTCCTTTGTTTTTGGCTAATTTAATTACAATTTTTTTAATTGATAAACTTTAGTGACTAAATGTACCTTAAATGTAAAGTGGAAGGGGGACTTTAAGAGCAACAAGATGATCATAGGCTTAGAAATTGAAAAGAAAGTTTTGCTAATGCCGAATGATAAACACTTTTTAACTTAACCAAAAACAAAGATTAACACTTTCTAATCAAAATTTGACTTCCACTCATAGTACATTCTATTGAGGCATAGATGAAAAGTTTGGAAAGAAAGTGACATTCTGACTTCCATAAATTCGGCGGCCACGAGTACACCGTGCTTTCATGTATATAGATTATAAGAAATGTTTAAATCTAAGTAGGCCAAAAGACTCATTCCCACCAAAGGTATAGTGAAATGTTAAACTCCCACTCTCCAACTTTCAAAAATTTAAACACCTACTCATAAACAAATTTCTATTAAAAATCTCAGTTAGAGTTAAGGGTAAAACCGTTATCTAATAAAAAATTTAAATTTTATTATATTTTCCTCCTCTGATTTAAAAATATAATAATTTTCCCCCAACCTAAAGTTTGAAAAGTGATAAATACTCCCTAGAGTTTGTTCCTCTTCCTCTAGCATCGATCTTTCCATCTCCGACCGTCAGTCATCCTCTCTTCCCCCTTATCTCTCCCTCTGGTCTCTCTCCCTTGCCTCTTTGACCGTCTTCGGTTAGAGGCCAAAACGAATGGTCTTCATTTGAGAAGAAGACGCGTCGCCTTCATCTCATCATCTTCATCTTAAACAAAGACCGTTTGTCTTTGTCTCCAACCGAAGACGGTCGGAGAGACGTGGAGACAAGGGAGAGAGACCGAAAGAAGAGATAAGAGAGGAGGGAGGATGACCAATGTCAAAGGCAAAGAGATCGATGTCGGAGGAAGAGGAACAAACCCTAGAGGGTTATTTGTCACTTTTCAAACTTTAGGTTGAGAGAAAATTATAAGATTTTTAAACATGGGGAGGAAATATGATAAATTTTAATTTCTTTAGTAAATGATGGTTCTATCTCTTATCCTAACTAAGATTTTTAACATAAATTTATTTATGGGTGGATGTTTAGGTTTTTGAAAGTTAGAGGGTGGAAGTTTGAGATTTCACTATACTCTGGGTGGGGATAAGTCTTTTGGCCAATCTAAATATTAGTTCTTCTATATCGAAGCAAAAATAGGCCAATTATACATAGGGCTGGATTCAAGCCGAGCTGAGCTCGGCTCGATTCATATATGAGTGGCTCGAGTTCGGCTCGGCTCGTTTCGGGCTCGTGTTTGGCTCAACTCGGCTCGGCTTGGCTCATTTTTTCTTATCAAAACGACGTCATTTTTAATATATATTAATCAAAACAACGTCGTTTTGTATAAAAAATTTAAAAAAAAATTTTACCAAGCTAGTTCGAGCTGGGCTCGAGCTCGACTTAGCCGAGCTCGTTTCGGGCTCGAACTGAGCCGAGCCAAGCTCGGCTCGGATCCAGCCCTAATTATACAAGTCTTTTCATTCAATAGATTGGAAAAATATGCCAATTATGTAAATCAAACATAGTAAATTGTGTATCTAGATTGGAAAATCAAAGGCAAGGAAAAGAGAGAAAGAGTGAAAACTAGAAGAGGGACTGGATTGTATATCAATAAGTGTATTCTACAAAGGTTACGATTTAGGGTCTGGGAAAGAGGGTAATGCATTCGACTCCTTTGTTTTTGGCTAATTTAATTACAATTTTTTTAATTGATAGACTTTAGTGACTAAATGTATCTTAAATGTAAAGTGGAAGGGGGACTTAAGAGCAATAAGATGATCAGAGGCTTAGAAAATGAAAAGAAAGTTTTGATAATGCCGAATGATAAACACTTTTTAACTTACCCAAAAACAAAGATTAAGACTTTCTGAACAAAATTTGACTTCCATTCATAGTACATTCTATTGAGGTATAGATGAGAAGTTTAGAAAGAAAGTGACATTCTGACTTCCTTAAATTCGGCGGCCACGAGTATACCCTGCTTTCATGTATATAGATTATAAGATATGTTTAAATCTAAATAGGCCAAAAGACTTATTCCCACCCAAGGTATAGTGAAATTCCTAACTCCCACCCTCTAACTTTCAAAAACTTAAACACTCACATGTAAGTAAATTTCTGTTAAAAATCTCAGTTAGAGTTAAAGATAAAACAGTCATCTAATAAAAATTTAAAAATTTTAAGTTTTAACTTATTTTTCCTCCCCTGATTTAAAAATCTAATAATCTCTACCCAACTCAAAGTTTGAAAAAGTGACAAATAAGCTCTACGGTTTGTTTCTCTTCCTCTACCATCAATCTCTCTATCTCCGACCGTCAGTCATCCTCCCTCTCCCCTTATCTCTCTTCGGTCTCTCTCCCTTACCTCTTCAACCGTCTTCGGCCAAAGACGAAGACGAATGGTCTTCATCTAAGAAGAAGATGCGTTGTCTTTATCTCGTCTTCTTTGTCTCATACAAAAATTGTTTGTCTTTATCTTCAACCAAAGATGGTCGGAGAGGCAAGGTAGAGAGACCGGAGGGAGAGATAACAAGGGAGGGAGGACGGCCAACATCAGAGACAGAGAGATTGACATAGGAGGTTATTTGTCACCTTTCAAACTTTGGGTTGGGGGAAAATTATAAGTTTTTAAACATAAGGAGAAAATATAATAAAATTTTAATTTCTTTAATAAATAATGGTTTTATCCCTTATCCTAACTAAGATTTTTAATATAAATTTGTTTATGGGTGGGTGCTTAAATTTTTAAAAGTTGGAGGGTGGGAGTTTGAGATTTCTATATCTTTAGTGGAAATAAGTCTTTTGGCCAATCTAAATATTAGTTCTTCTATATCAGAGCAAAAATAGGCCAATTATACAAGTCTTATCATTCAATAGATTGGAAAAATATGCCAATTCTGTAAATCAAACATAGTAAATTGTGTATCTAGATTTTAATTATGTTCAACACGTATTGAAGGCGATCTAAGGTGTGATTAATCATTTTCCACAGCACAGTTTACCTGCTTTTCTGGATTTTGTGACGTATTCAACATTTTTGTCTCCCTTTGTTCTTGCATTTTGGGAGGAAATAAACTTGCGTATATTAGAAATGAGAGAATGCAGTTTTGAATATGTTCATCAGCCAAGCTAACTGCCCTCCGACTGTCCATTAGCAATTAACGTAATCAGATCGTATCAATCCGTTGTGGGTAGAATCAAACTCAACATCAAGCAAACTGCATTTACAGAGATGCAGGTTGGCTCATATTCATTGCCTGGTAAGCGGTACCTATTTGAGAGTAATTTATTCTAGTGGCCATTCACAATCGTAAATTATTTAGATTAGGTGACATGTAACTTCAAATTTTCAACAACTTCCACGTAAATCACAGTCTTGAACTTTGTAGTTGGTTTGGGATGTTAATTTGTCACTAAAAAATTACTTAAAATAGGCGTTGAAACTTCCAACGGGCTGTTATGAAAAACCTACTCCAAGGTGGCAGCTAATTATGCTTCAAACTTAGTGGTTGATTCATACTAGGACAACGATGGGTCAGAATTAATTATTCTTTAAGTTCTCATTTCTAGATTGATCAAAAAGTTGAATTTGTACTTCAATTAATTACTCAACACGTTAATCTATGGTTATTTTGAGCACCTTTGGATCTTAATTGGGGGTATTCATTAAAATAAATTTTTTTATATATATGTATAGTTATTTTTTTCTTATATAAAGATTAAAATATAAAATATTTTTAGGTTTTATATATACTCAGTTAAGATTTATTTAATTAAATATAAATTTATTTAATTAAGATATAAAATTCATTCATTAATTTAATTACAGCTAAAATATGAGATAAAAATATAAAAATTTCTAATGATTTTGATAGTGAAAAGATTAGTTAAATGGTTAATCAACTTTTAAGATATTTAAAAAAATTTAATAAAATTAATAAAATATTAAAATTTAAAAAAAAAATTAGATTTAAATCTTTGTCAAGTTTACCTGCCAATTAATACGGCTGATGCCCCGGTTACCCAACCAAGTATTTCATATATATCAACGTTTGACAATTCTAAGTTAATGCATATTATCTGTGGATAAATTAAAAGCTGAAAGTGAGAGTAGATGGACATAACTAGAAAAGACGCACCGGTCATACAAATTAAGGAGGAAACACTGACCTGGCCCCGGATTCTCCTATTGGAAACTCCAACCAGGGGGCTTCACTCAGGTCTTCGTCAACTCATTTTCTACCGTGAGAAACACTTCAGAGAATTTTCTTTTATCTCATTGTCAATCTTGTCGTATCGTCGTGTGTCACGCAATAAATGATTGTCTCATGTGTCGTTTTTTGATATTTTGCGTTTTTATCTTTTCTATTTTTCTCCGAAGGATGTGGTCCAAATTACCAAGCCGTCCAGATTCCAGTTTGGCGTTCTAGAACAGCCTTCTTATGTCTGCTAGAAGAGAGTCAAATACTATTGCCGTGGGGAAGGAGCAGTCAAACAAAAAATAATATAAAATAAGTGTACAATTTATAAACCTTAAAAAATGATATTTTTTAAATATTAAATAAAATAATTATAAAAATTTTAAACTAAAAAAATATATAATAAAATTTTCGTTTATCACATTTTGCAATAAAACTAGGGGAAGGGAGGGTACTTTTCATTTTACGTGACATTTACAAATAAATAAAAATCAAACCCAATAATCACTCAAATAAAAAGTGTACAAACCTTTTTAATTGTCATTGTTTTAAAGATAATTCAACCATAACAAAACAATAAATATATTTACAAGGAAAAAGTACATTTATGAATTTAATACAAAGATTCATGATATAATTTACTTGAATTTTTAATAATTTATAGCATCAGCAAAATTATGTCACGGTAATTGGAAATCCTCACTTCCGCTACATGAATTGGAAATCCTCCCTCTTCAATTTTCTTAGCCATGATGCACATGTAATTGACGGTAATTGCTGCGGGGTGGTGGGTCACTTTTCATTTGACGTTACTTTTACAATAAAAATCAAACCCAATATTCACTCAAATAAAAAGTATACAAACCTTTTTAATTGTCATGATGTGTCACTATTTTAAGGGTGAGCCAACCAAGTATATATATATTTTTATATATTATCGTATAATTATATATTATTTTATCGTTAATTTAAAATTATTTAATCATATAATAATATAAATAAGTGTGTGTATATTTATGAATCCAAAATAAATATATATAATTTTATTAAAACAATAAATATAGTTACAAGGAAAAAATATTTTCGTGAATTTAATACAAAGATTCGTATTATAATTTCAACCGATTATCTTTTGCTTTGAATTTTCAACAACTTATAGTATCGGCAAAATTAAGTCACTTGTCAACTTTCTTCGCTTTCATTACATAAATTTGAAATTCTCCATCATCAATATTCTTAGCAATCGAGTCTTTATCAAGCATGCACATGTAATTATCAATCATCTTTCCTCACAAAATCACACTACCGACTTTGAACCAATCCTCTTCAAAGAATACCAATACATTCTCTTTTGAATCTTATTCAAGTTATTATTAGTCATTTCTTCAAGCTTATTATCCTCTAAAACTTCCTCCAACCTTTGTTGTAATAACAAATCTTGAATTGTAATTTGTCAACATAAAATTACTTGTTTTTTTTATCAAATAAAGGAATCTTAAATTTAAAAATACTAGATTTTCCTCCTGATATTTTGAGTTTGTTGGTCCACGTAAAACGTCTCAAAACTTTGCCTTGGAACAAAGCTCTTTCTCAAATCAAACTTGTTTCTTCTTAAATCACAAACCACGTTTTAATACCACTTATTGTGACACAACATCCAAACTCAAAATGATCTTAATTAAGCTTGTTTGAAAAGAAAACAAGAATATATTTAATTAAGCTTAATTCAAAGTGATCTTAATTCAAAACTCAATTAATTAATAAATATATGACCTTTAGAATATGAAAAATTACAAACCTCTTTAATTAACACACAAGCCAAAAAGCATACAAACTCAAAAAGTTTATTTACACCAATTTTAATAGTTACTAGTTATTCTATTAATGCAAACTATAGGTGAAAGTCCTCTTGCAAACCTAGTAAACAAGTGATGACAATTTTAAATCTATAATTTTGTTTGATTTCTTGTTTTTTTTTTTTTTAATCTATAATTTTAAATTCTTCATGATTTAAAAAAAAAAAAAAGGATAATTGGGTCAAGTGAAATTTGATCTTAATACATCTGAAATTACTTAAACTTATATTTTTTTATACATATTATTGTAGAATTTTTTTTTTTACCACTCAAATTACATTTTATAGGTGAATTATTTTCTTTGAGATGTGAACTTACTGATTTTCACAATTTAAATACAAGACCTTAAAATGGAAGCTTCCAATAGTAATTTACAATCATATCAAATTAACTTAAAATTCTTAAATAGAAAGAAATTATTTTTATTAATAATCTTTTTAGTGTTATCTTAATTTTGATTAGTGTTATCTCAATTTAGATTTGTATTATCGAAATAGATGACTCAGGACTTCCAATTTAAGTGCCGTTAGGAATTAGTATTTATATAAAAAGTTGTATTTATTAGTCTATTTTAAGGAGAAAATAATATTAACGATTTCTTTCTTGTTTTATTTAATTTTTTTACGAAAAAAAAAATCATTTCTTTTAATTCATTGTTATTCAGGCCGTAGGCCTCGAGCTTCCTGATTTTCTACATCTTATTCAATTAATATAGTTATTCTATAAAAATGGCGAGTAATTTTTATAGATTTTTTGGAAATATATTAATTTTTGGTGAGTGTATTCCCTCGGTGCTTGTTTTCTAGCTGACAAGTAGTCGGCTTACGTCTGTTCTGGGGTATGTATTAAAAATTGACAGCCTTTCTTTTTAACGGAACTTCTTGTGCTTACAGCACAGCAGCTGCCACTTATATTCAGGTTCTAAAGTCTGACTTCTCTTCCAGACCAAACCACTAACGGCCACCCTCTGAAAATCTTCCTTTGGATTTCCACTTTTTTAAGCCTTTACTTTTTCTAAATCTTTGCTTTCTATCTCAGAGACAGGGAAATGAACAAAATCTGCAAGAGCCCAGTTGAAGTTTTTCTACTTTCGTTTTGTTTTCTTGCATGTTTGTTTGTTTGTTTCTGCCATGCTGCTAACACCCTCGAAAAAGGCCAGTCCATAAAAGACGGGGGTGACGCCTTGATTTCCACCAACGAAATCTTTAAACTGGGATTCTTTAGCCCAGAAGATTCTAATCTAAGATATGTTGGTATATGGTATAACAAGATTGAGTTAATTACGCCTGTATGGGTGGCAAATAGAGATACGCCCATCTCAAATGGAAATGGAACTTTAACCATAGATAAAGATGGTAATTTGGTGGTTTTAGAGGGGAATAACACTCCAGTTTGGTCATCTAATGCTTCGATTGAGTCGAACAATACAGTTGCAATGCTCAGCAACGATGGAAATCTTGTTCTGTCAAGCAGTGGAGACATTGGTAATACGGAAAAGGCCTACTGGCAGAGTTTTGATAATCCAACGGATACGTTCCTACCAGGAATGAGAATTAAATTTAACTCTAGAATCGGAAAGATACGTCCTTACACTTCATGGAAATCTGCTTCTGATCCTTCACCAGGGAACTACTCAATGGGAGTTGATCCTGAAGGTGCTCCACAGATGGTGATGTGGGAACAATTAAAGAGGCGGTGGAGAAGCGGGCAATGGGATTCTCAAATTTTCACAGGGGTTCCCTTCATGGCTGCTAGAACAAATTTCATTTATGGTTTCAAGCTATCAACTCCTGATGCCAATGGAAGCATGTACTTTTCATATAACCAAATAAATCCCTCTGATTTGTTGAGGTTCCATCTCACCTGGGATGGATTCCAGAAGCAGCTAAAGTGGGATGAGAGTAACAAGAACTGGGCTCAGATGGAGATGGAGCCGCTAAACGATTGCGAGGTTTACAATTTTTGTGGGAATTTTGGGGTCTGCAAGGTGAATAGTTCTCCCGAATGCAGTTGTATGGAAGGCTTTGTGCCCAAGGATGGAGACCAATGGAATATGCGAAATTGGTCAGGTGGATGTGTTAGGAGGATTGAGTTGCAGTGCCGGAGGAATACTAGTGAAGCAGGGCTAAGTGATGGTGCAGATGGTTTCAAAGATTTTGACGGCATGAAGTTGCCTGATTTTGACACCGTAGTATCTTTGGGGAAGTCTGAAACTTGCAAAGAAATTTGTTTGCAGAATTGTTCATGTAATGCTTATGCGGATGTTGAAGGAATTGGGTGCATGATATGGGTTGGCGATCTGATTGATGTTCAGAATTTCGACGACGGTGGGAATACACTACACATCCGACTAGCACATGCTGAATTAGGTGAATTTTCTATTGATTTGCATAAGTAAATTTCACTTTTTGTTTTGATTTAAGCATCGGTTTCTGTTTAAGCATAATACGTTGAAAAAGCATTGGCCTCTATGATAATCTGATTCTTCTTAATTTCATCTGTTCAAAATAGGTAGCAGCAGAGAATTATCCAATGCTGCAATAATTTCAATTGCTGTGGTTGGATCATTCTTTGTGGTTTTATCTTTGTGGCTTTTGTGGAGATTCAGAGGGAAACTGAGAAGTAAGATAATTATTTTCCACTGTAATGTGAAGCAGCAAGAAAATTATGTTGGCTCTTGTTAATGATCTCTAAACTCTTTTTCCTCTTTTTCTCTCCTTTTCTGTCAATGTAGCTATGCGCAAAGTCCCATTATCATCATGTTGCTACAGCAAGACAGACGATACGCCAATCATGGATGTGAGCAAGAATGAAGAATTCTCAACAGATCTTTCAGGACCAGCTGACATTATTATGGATGTTAGTGAAGTAAATGGTGCTGATCTACCAATGTTCAATTTTAACAGCATATCAATCGCTACGAATAACTTTTCAGAAGAAAACAAGCTTGGGCAGGGAGGATTTGGTCCTGTGTACAGGGTAAATTTGTATCTTCTGGATGTTGCTAAATGCTTGTATGTGTTGGTGAGCTGAATTGTACTAAAAATTAAATTTCTTGTTTATTTTGCAGGGAAAGCTTCCCGGGGAACAAGAAATAGCTGTAAAGAGGCTTTCAAATAAATCTCTCCAAGGCTTAGAGGAGTTTAAAAATGAGGTTATACTGATTGCCAAACTACAACACAGAAATCTTGTTAGACTACTTGGCTGCTGTATTCAAGGGGAAGAAAGGTTGCTAGTCTATGAGTATATGCCAAACAAAAGTTTGGATTCCTTTCTATTTGGTATGTGCTCTTTTACCTTGTAAGGTTATTTACTTAAGTTGAATACATTTTTCGTTATTGATTTTTATTATGCATCTGTATTCATGTTTGTTGCACCTTTTGATAAACAATCATGTCAGACCCAGCAAGGCAAGCCCTGCTAGACTGGAAAAAACGTTTTGTAATTATTGAAGGAATTGCACGAGGGCTCCTCTATCTCCATCGAGATTCAAGACTTAGAATAATTCATCGTGATCTAAAGGCAAGTAACATTTTGTTGGATCAAGAAATGAACCCGAAGATTTCAGACTTTGGCATGGCCCGAATGTTTGGGGGTAATCAACATGAAGCCAATACCATCAAAGTTGTTGGCACATAGTAAGTATATAACATATTTCTTCATTTAATAGCCGACTTTCCATTTAAACCAAAAACTTGATCAATCCGAATTTCACAATATTTCTTACAATGCAGTGGCTATATGTCCCCTGAATATGCAATGGAAGGCCTATTTTCGGTAAAGTCAGATGTATATAGTTTTGGGGTATTATTACTGGAGATTGCATCTGGCAAGAGGTGCACTAGCTTCCGTTTCTCTGAATTCAATAACCTTGTTGGATATGTAAGTAGATTGAATTTCCTTTCCTTTCTAGTTAAACTTAATATGTTAGAAGTTGAATGACAGAAAATTTGCCATTGTTTCAGGCATGGGCACTTTGGAAAGAAGGAAGAACAATGGAACTAGTGGATCCGAGCATTCAAGATTCATGTTCTCAAAGTCAGGTGTTGAGATGCATACATGTAGGGATGTTGTGCGTGCAAGATTCTACAATGTACAGGCCAAATATGGCAAATGTGGTGCTGATGCTTGAGAGTCAAACTCCGACACTTGAAACGCCTCGACAACCCACCTTTGCATCTACAAGGAACTCTGTGGATGTCGCTCGTTCTATGGGAACTCATGATACTGTATCCTCCAATGATTTTACTGTGACTATGGTAGCTGGGAGATAGAAACCCCATGAATACATAAACTCTTTTCATTATATAAATACATACAAACAGATAGGCACACATACAAGCTGTTTTATTCATTAAATAGTTTCCAGGCTGTATAATTTTCTGCTTAGCTTGTTTTTGTTACTTTTCTGGGTTGTTCTGTTAACTATTTTGTGAGTTTGTATTTTTGACATTCAATATTCATATACATATGAGGTTGGTTTTTCCTTAACAATGGGGAAATTAGATGGATATTTCATTGTCAGAAGGAAAAGATACATGGGCATCTATGTGAGTTTAAGCTGATTCTAGTGCAGGCAGATCTGAGTGGAGGCAGGAAAGATCAATTTTAATCAGATCAAACTGTAATATTAATTGTGGAATTGAATCTCTCAAATCTGGCTTGTAAGTAACTAAACTATATTCTATTTATAGAAATGTTTGTATAGAAGAATCTTATTTGAAACATCTTTGTGTTCACAACTAGATTTGGCTTAAATATTCAGGCAGCCAGAGGACTACCACATAGAGACAAAAGATAAACATTAAACATTTGATGCTTAGACTGACAAACATCAAAACGACAGCACAATCTGACAAATTCAAAGAAATATATAAAATTATAAGTCAATAGACAACGATAGAGTGGTTGAATTATGATAAACAGTTACATCAATTAATGGATTCCTTCATTAAATTAGAGGGTTTGAGGCCTTTTGTATTTGTACTAGTTCGTATATTCTGTTGTTTGACTCTTCTAGTTCTGGAAGGGCAAGGCCTAACAATACTTGAGACAGAAGAAGGATCAGAATTTAAAATAATTTGTTTCACATCTGGATGATGTTGCCAAGTTAGCATGCCCTTTGTTTATTATTTACTTCGTTATATAATTGTAAATTGGATTTTCCGGGGAAAGTGCCAAAGTGGCTTCAATCGTCTTCAGTCATGACAAAGTCTTATTTTATTTTTTTTACTGCCTTGAAGAATCTAGATGATCCAGAAGCTACCCCTTTAAGAGCTCCTAAAGACATGGTCTAGATGGTCTTAGATTGTGTCCTGGGTCTTACCATGCTTGCACATTGACAGGGCCGTAAGCCCACCAATTAATGGGCTATGGCACAGTACACTGCATCAAACTCGGCCAAGCATGGTCCAATATTGTGTCTACACATACCAAACAGGCAGACCTCGCAGACCAACCCTTTTTTTTTTTTTTTTGACTTCATCAAATGTTGTTCTTAATTCGAAAGGAATTAATATTTTTACTACTTTTTCTTTAAATTTGCTTTATGAAATTTTAACCACGAAAGATAGTTTGAATAATAAAAAAAAAAGTTTCATATATAAGAGAGTATGAGTTAAACTTTTTTTCTGATGACATATTAAGATTAAACTTAAACTAAATATCTAATTAGATGTTAATGAACTAAAATGCTAATTACAAACTCTGAGAGTCATATATGGCACTGGTGCATGGCTTGTAGTAGCCTTTCCACTTTCTCCTTTTAGAACATATGCTCCATGGATTTCAATGCATTCATGCATGTATCCTTGTTGCAAAGGTTACAAACCCTAATCATCTATGGCCTTGATCAATTCATCTTAAGTATCTTACATGAATTAAATATACAAAAATGAGATATTTCTTTTCTAAGATTGATTCAAAACAACATGTTTTTCTATATTTAATTAATTATCTCTTATGAAAGTCTTCGTGATTTCAAAATTAGGAAGGTTGTATATTTGTATTTACGTGATTGAATTAAATACGGTATTATTGATAGAATTTTTTGGACTGTTGGAAAATTTTAATTAAGCAAAGTCTTTGAAAGTGGCCTTGCTAATTTGTGTGGTGAGAATTCTCCATTTATAAGTAAATTCCAAGCTCAAAATTAAGTCGTCTCATTTGTGTGGAAATTTGTTATTGTCTTATATTTGTTTGAACCTTGAACTGATCATCAAAATTAATTGCTGAAAATCAATAAATGGATGGCTGAAATACTCAAACTCGAGAAGGTTAAGTCTACGTCACACCGCGGGCTTTTAATTCAGGTGAGCAGAAATAAGGAAGACGAAGACTTAAAAAACATAGAGGGAAAGTCCATTGGCTCTATTTCTTTCTATATATCAAACAATACCGAAATGACCATATGCCTTGTGAGAGAAAGAAGGCTAAATGAAGAACATGAGGTATATGCCCAAGCACCATTGTTACACCATTTATTTTTTCTTAGCTGCAATGATTTTGTTCCCAAGAATTGCTATCTCTGCGGACACCATAACACCAACTCGTAGTCTCACAAATGGCGAAATTCTTGTCTCTGAAGGTGGCGTCTTCGAGCTTGGATTTTTCACACCGGGCAATTCAGGGAAATGGTATGTTGGCATATGGTACAAGAACATTCCTGATACAACATACGTGTGGGTTGCTAACAGAGACGCCCCCCTTACAAATTCATCCGGAACTCTCAAAATCTACAACCAAAGCATTGCTCTTTTTGATCAAGTCGGGACGCTTGTGTGGTCATCGGACCAAACTGAGGCCGCCAACCCTGTTGCTCAGCTTCTAGACTCTGGAAATTTGGTTGTAAGACAAGACAATGGCGGCAAGATTCTGTGGCAAAGTTTTGACTACCCAACGGATACTTTGTTATCAGGTATGAAGCTGGGGTGGGATCTGGAAACAGGTTTTGATAGGTATTTAACTTCATGGAGAAGCAAAGATGATCCTTCATCTGGGGACTTTTCTTTCAGGATAGATTCTCATGGATTCCCAGAAATATTTTTGTGGAACAAACAAGAAAAAAAATACCGGAGTGGGCCATGGAATGGGATTAGATTCAGTGGTGTTCCAGAATTGAAACCTCTACCTAACATGAACTTCGAATTTGTTATAGATCAAGATGAAGTATATTATTCATTTGGAATAACTGACACGAATTTACAGTCAAGATTGATGGTCGATTCATCTGGGCTACTTCAAAGATTCACATGGGTTGAAGAGAGACAAACATGGAACCCTTATTGGTATGCACCAAAGGATCAGTGCGACAATTATCGAGAGTGCGGTCCATATGGGATATGTGACGCCAATGCTTCACCTGTGTGTAAATGCATGAGAGGATTTCAGCCTAAAAATCCTCAGGCATGGAGTTTGAGACTGGGTTTAGATGGGTGTGTTAGAAAAACAGAGTTGCAATGCGAGAAGGACAAGTTTTTGCATTTGAAGAACATGAAGTTGCCTGAAACTACCACCTCATTTTTTGACATGAATATGACTCTTAAGGATTGTGCGGCGTTGTGCTCGAGGAATTGTTCTTGTACGGCTTATGCCAAAGCAGATGTACGCCCCGGCGGCTTAGGTTGTGTCATATGGACGAGTGACCTCCTCGACATGAGGCAATATGCAGATGGTGGCCAAGGCCAAGATCTCTATGTTAGATTGGCTGCTTCCGACATAGGTATCTCCCTACTCAATTTCATTTAAATTCTCAGATAGTTTTTTTTTTTTTTTTCAAATAAAGAATCCCATTCTGTTTGGCTAGAAATTCAATGACTAAATTCACAATCTTGAATAAGGTCAATTTTTAATATATTACTTAAAAATTCGAATCCAAACTCTTTACATAACACCCCTTTATCACCCAATCAGGCTTTTCTTTTAAAATATTTCCCAATCGTGCTCATAATTTTTTAACATTGACATAGGTCTGAGTATCAGTCAATGATGAGTCATGCCACCTGGACCATAACCTCTATTGGGTAGGTCCGTCATCTGATTCCACAACTTCGTAAAACAAAATTCCGATTTGTTTGCCTGTGATAAATGCCCTTTCACAGAATCAGACCCACAACAACAAAAGCTTGGCCGAAAATCGCCTTGTTCGTGGGCCGACATTTTTGACAATAGAAATCGGTTTGAGTTTGGCCCAATAGTACTTTTCATATATTTCGTCCACTCATAAGAAAGCTTGCATAGACTTTTCTACAATATGTAAGCAAATTTGGGTTTTTATGTTAACTTTAGTCACTAATATTGGTCAAATTTTTGTGTTTTATGATTTGCACAAATTATTGATTAAGTGTGTAATTCTTGTCACTGTCACTGCCTATATCTCAAATGTAGAAATTTAAGCTCACATTAAGTCCCCTTTGGCCATATTCCACTCTAATAATACAATATTTAGGACCCAAATTGCATCCATAAAGAATAAATTAACACTATGATTTGCACATCTTTAAATGATAATGTCAAACATGTCAAAAAACTGCACATACTTAGTATTTATTTTGAATACATAAATAAATCAATACTTATATTTGTTATTATATGATTGAGTGTTATTTTATCTTTAATTCAAAATATTTAATCATATGATAACACATAACATATTTATACTTATTTATGTATTCAAAATAGGTACAGATAATTTTATTATTTATTTATTACAGTGTCACTAATCATAAAAAATAAGCATGAGTTTAGGTTCTTAGTGTACAACTAGAATAACTTAACATAGTAAGTGAATAAAATAACAAAATAATACTACATATATAAACAAATTATATAAATTTGTTCATATAATTTGATATGATAATATCTTATTAGACAATTTTATAGTGACCAAAAAAAAAGAGTAAATAATTACATTATTTAATAATAAATTATTACTTTAATTTATATATAAATTTGTATAATTTAATTTTATATGTAACGTTGTTAAAATATATATATATATATATATATATATATATATTATTTTATACGTTAATCCACTAGATAATGTTTGATGGGTCTGTCAATTATGTCAAGTGTTCGGGCAAAAATAAATTTTGGGTCGGATAAAATTTAGGTCAGAAGTAGGTCTAAATTGAGTTCTAGTTCAATAAGGTTTTCGAACTTGGGCTTGAACACTTGTTCGATCCTAAGAATCGGCCCAAAACTGTGAGTAGAGTAAGCTCGGAGCAAAAATGGCGATGTTCAGTTCTTCAACTTCTGTTATGTCCTCTCCTTCTTCAACATCTTAATCGTCTTTTATTTCTAGTGCTAGTCCATTTCTTGGTTTCTTAGTTTCTAAACTAAAGGCTTATGTCAAAACAACGTTTCCTTCAACTACGAAGTAGTCGTTTAAGGTTAGGTGACAGGAGTTGTGTCTGAGAATCAATTATGGATGTTTGAGGAGTGTGAAGTCAATGGCCCTGTAATTTCTCTTTACCTTAGATCTCAGTTTAGTTTTTTAGTTGTTTGGTTGTTCTCTATAATCATCTCTCATGTGCTAGTGGAACTTAAAGCATATCTAAGGGAAATTTTTTTCAGAATCATATACTTGCACCTCGCCACTGTAAAGAGAAACAATTCTGGCAAATTTTGTTCTGCAATATAACTTATCAGGAGCTTTTCATTTCAGGTGATGGTAGGCATGTAACTTCTCTAATAATAGGCTTTACAGTTGCTGGATCCATTTCGGTTTTAGGATTCGGCGCCTTTTTTCTGTGGAAAGGGAAAACATTGCTTACACAAAAACGGAAGGCACAACCGAAAGGTGAGAAGAATACATTGTCATATAGAAATAAATGAACATAAAATTGCAGTTATGCATTTATTTTGGTTTCATGTGCTTCTGTTGTCTCCAAATCAGGTCCTCTGGAAAGAAGCCAAGATTCACTATTGAATGAAGTGGCTATTTCAAGCAAGAGAGACTACACTAGTGAAATAGCCGATGAACTAGAATTGCCACTGTTTGATTTCTACACCATAGCAACAGCCACGGACAACTTTTCTGATGATAATAAACTTGGAGAAGGTGGCTTTGGCTGTGTTTACATGGTAAATCGCCTGTCATGTAATACACTGTCATGTTCAAATCAAATGCTCCATATTTTGCTTACAGAAATACATTTGAACAAATCAGGGTAGGTTAATTGAGGGTCAAGAAATAGCAGTGAAGAGGCTCTCAAGAAACTCTGGGCAAGGAATTGAAGAATTCAAGAATGAGGTCAAATTAATTGCCAGGCTTCAGCACAGAAATCTGGTTCGGCTTCTTGGTTGCTGCATTGACATGGATGAAAAGATGCTGGTATACGAGTACATGGAATATAGAAGCCTGGATTCCATTTTATTCAGTTAATCCTCTCAGTACTAAATGAGCTTTAAACTAGACTACTTCTGATTATCATATGAAATTGATTTTGAATTCAATTTTCTTATTTTAATTCAAATTGGGTTCTAGATAAAGCAAAAAGCAACCTACTGAATTGGCAAAGGCGCTTCAACATCATTTGTGGGATTGCTCGAGGACTTCTGTATCTTCACCAAGATTCTAGATTTAGAATTATTCATAGGGATTTGAAAGCAAGTAACATTCTGCTTGATAAGGACTTGAACCCGAAAATATCAGACTTCGGTATGGCCAGAATATTTGGAGGAGATCAAATAGAAGCAAAGACTAAAAGAGTGGTTGGAACATAGTGAGTATATAAACTAGTTTCTGTACTCATTCACTATATAAATTATAATTTACACAATTATTGATATAATTTTATTTGTGACCTATAGTGGGTATATGTCTCCTGAATATGCAATGGATGGACTCTTCTCAGCGAAATCCGATGTTTTCAGCTTTGGAGTTCTGTTGTTGGAGATTGTAAGTGGTAAGAAGAATAAAGGATTTTTTCACTCAAACAGTGAACATAACCTCCTTGGACAAGTAAGTACATATTCAAATGATCCATCTTTCAGTGACATGTCGTAATTTGAAATATTACTGAAAGTAAGTTAAGCTGGCACGATAGCAGGTATGGCGAATGTGGAAGGAAGGAAAGGCATTGGAGGTAGTAGATTCAGCAGTGGCAGATTCATATCCTGCACATGAAGTATTGAGATGTGTACAGGTTGGGCTCTTATGTGTCCAAGAGAATGCAGAAGAAAGGCCAGAAATGTCAACCGTGATTTTGATGTTGGGTAGTGAAACTGCAACAATACACCAGCCTAAAACCCCTGGTTTTTGCTTAGAAAGAAACCCTCCTAAAACTGATTCATCCTCAGGTAAGCACGATGAATCATGCACAGTAAACCAGGTCACCATTACAATGCTAGATGCTAGGTAGTGAAAAGTATAATATCAAATGTGTTCAACTTCGGTGTGTTAATTTTGGGGACAGTAAGTGGCCAGAACAACAGAGGATTTAATCAAACTGCTGATGGTTTCAAATCTTATAGGACCTTTAAGTAGTGAAAAGTTTATTAATATCTTCTACCCTCTTAATATATTTCTGCTACAAAGTTGCATTCATCACCTTGTCACTGAAAGACGAACTGCAAACTGCCTCAGGCATGCAAAACAGTGACTTTCAGTTGGCCTATATTGCATTTTTCCAGGAATACCTTAGAAATTTCAAGGCGTTGTTGCCACGTTCCTAGGAAATCAGAGAAATATAGAAGTGAATGGGGAGAGAAAAATCTTGAACAAAGTGTTTATGCACAAAAGGCCACATCCATAGAACGACCTAATTTTATTTAATTATGCTAAAAACATTGTTTAATGTAATTTGAATCATGTTATAAGTTATATTTAAATAGAATTAAACCATTTTTCAACTCGTCAATTAGACTACACTAAATTTTCTTTAATTTGAGTTCGATTTAGTTTTTAAAAAATAAAATCTTTTTAGTTAAATTCGATTTGAATTTAAATTAAACAAATTTAAATCAAAACGAACCAAACAGAGACAACTTTTGAGATCAAACTCAACCACATTATAATGTGTAGGGTGAGCTACAATCTTGACCAAAAAAAATTAAAATCCAAGGGTGTTAATGATAATGGGCTCTGATATTACTAAGAAAAATGGTAGTGTTATGTGTATAATTTTTATGCATAAATAATGACATATTATTATATAATTAGACAGTTAAAAATTAAAAATAAAACAACATCAAATCACATATTTTATATACAAAAATTGTGTATATAATTAGAGTTGACAATTTTCAATACGATCTGTTAACCTAATATGATACGAAAATTATTGGGTTAGGGTTGAGTTTTTTAACACGAAATTTATTTTGAGTCAACCCGACAAAACTCGAAATTAAATCGATTAGTTTTAGGGTTTACACAAAAATAACCTAATATAATTCAAATATTTTAAAGAAATGTTATTTTAATATAATTTATTTGGGATAAATTATAAAATTATTAAAAGAGAATATCAATATTAAAATTACTTTTATTATTATTTATTTTTATTTAAATATTTTATTTAATTATTAAGAATCGAGGATTTGATTCGATTAATTAGATTATAGACGACTTTTAAAGTATTTATTCATACTATAATTATATGTTATATCTTTATAGTAAAATTTTTGTTGATTATATATAATTGTATCTTTGTATAATTATAATTACCCATATTATTATTTTTTATTTATTTTATTTTATTATTAAGAATTTGATCTAATTTATCAAATTATTTACGTATTTTAAAAGCTTTATTATGTAAATTTTAGATTATTTATCAGTAAAATAAAATATTATTTATATATTTCATTAATAGTATATCAAAATAATTTGATAAAGAAATTAAAATAATAAAAATACTTTAAAAAATAAAAATAATAAATAAATTTATATTAATTTAAATCGAATATAATCAATTTAAATATTAAAAAATTATTTTAAGATTAAAAAATTTTTTATATAATTTAAATCCAGATGGAATTAAAATTAAAATTCTTTGATATAAAATTTAAACCAATATATAACATTAGTGATATAATAAACCATCTATCTAAACAAAAATCCAGGACATTCTAAATTGCGTGAAATCGTAAGTTTAAAATTATTGTTAGCTTAATTTTCACAGCAAGATTCTAAATATAATTAAAGCTTATAAAATAATAATTTTTATGATGGGCGGGCATTCAAAACCTCGTGAATCACGTTCGCTTTTAAAGTTGAGGTTGAGATAACTTAGCCTGTCTCATCCATCCATCCATCCATCCATCCATCCATCACTCATTCAACCTCTTTCTTCACAGTTATTGCGTGATGGTACGGACTCTATCCACTCCCGTCTCAATGGAAGATAATATTTATTTTAATTTAAAAAAAATTAATTATGACAGTGAAGAACAATGAAAGATTTTACTCTTCTTCTTTTAAAATGTATTTATCACGTACGTTACGTGTTGCTTCTTGCTGGTGGGCACGCCAATTCGGACTTTGGACAGTTGACTAAACGGCACCACAGCTAAGACAAGGCTATTTTAGTAATTTCACTCAAGAAAATAGATGCCCGTGATTCTGTTACCCCGTAACGGTATTACATTTGTAACATCAGTTACGTTGCCCACGCACCCTCCGTTGTCTCTGCATCATAAAATGAGCCGTTGCATAATTTATGATGGCACAAGTTGAAGTCATTTAATGAAAACAAATAAAGGGAATGATGCTTTTTTTTTTTTTTCATTTTTGGTAGGGAATAATGACTTTACCCTTTCAAAAGTAACCGACAATATGCCTTATTTTTATTCCTTTTTTATGCTGAAAAAAATAAAACAAATTATAAATATAAGGGCTATTATAGTCATTCTATTCTTAAATCAGATATATTATAATTAAAATATTTCATCTTAAATTTTTATGTGATATTTAGTGATTTTATTTTGTTTTCATAAGAGGAAGTGGTTATATTGAATCCCTAAATCATAGTAATTGAAAATAATCTAATTTGAATAAGATTATTTATAAAAAAAATATAAAATCTTCAAAAAATTGATTTTGGATATTGATAAAATAAATATACAATTATGAATATTAAATTTTCTAAAATTATTTAATAATTAATAATTTTAAATTAAAAATCTAAATTTATACGGTGAATAAACCACTCAAATTTCACAAGTTTATTAAATGATTTGAGTATTTAATCATGACGCTACAAATTATTGTGTGACGAAAATGCCCTTCTTAATATTAATATACAATATGCAAAATCAAAATCAATGACTAGATTGGTGTTCTGAATTCCTTGACAGAAGAAGCTCCGTTTCTCCTCCCTCGCCAACACAAGAGACTCTCGAAACCTCATAAACCCTCTGGAAACTGAGTTGGGAACGAGTTGTAAACAAATGGCGGCTCAGTTCCCTGATGATTTTATGTGTCCGATTTCTTTAGAAATCATGTCAGACCCGGTTATCTTATCATCGGGTCATACATTTGACCGCATTTCAATCCAACGGTGGCTAGAGTCCGGTCACCGTACATGTCCAATTACGCAGCTACCTCTTCCCGACCAACCTTCGCTTATCCCTAACCACGCTCTCAGATCTTTAATTTCCAATTTTACCCGTAGTCCTCTCCTCAAAGCACAATCCGACCCCGCCCACCCCAACCTTCAGACTCTAATTTCCATTCTTACATCTAATTCCTCTCCTCTACACTCCAAACTCGAGTCCCTCTCCCAACTCGTTAACCTCTCGAAACGTGACTCAGCTTCTCGGAGAAAACTTACCGAGTCGGGTGCTGTTTCAGCCGTTTTGAACTGTCTCAATTTTGAGTCCGATAATTTTACTCTTCAAGAGAAAGCGCTCTCTTTTCTACTCGCTTTGTCTCTCGACGATGACAATAAAGTCGGCATCGTTGCTGAAGGGGCGGTTGGTCGGGTCGTGACTGCGTTACGGGTCGGGTCACCCGATTGCCGAGCCATGGCAGCGACAATAATAACAAGCCTAGCTGTGGTAGAAGTGAACAAAGCGACGATTGGTGACTACCCATTGGCTATAGAATCGCTAGTTTGGCTTTTACAGAACGGGAAACTAATCAGAGAGAAAAAAGAAGCGGCCACTGCTTTGTACGCTCTATCTTCTTTTCCGGGTAACCGAAAACGGGTTGTGAATTGTGGGGCGGTGGTGATTCTGATGCGAATAGCTGAGTCGGGGCTTGAGAGGGCCGTGGATGTGTTGAGTATGTTAGCGAAATGTACAGAAGGAAGAGAGGAGATGATGAGAGTTAAAGGGTGTGTTGCTGTTTTAGTTGGGATGATAAAAAATGGGAGTTTAACAGCGGTCCAGTGTTCGCTTTTTACATTGAATTGTTTGTGTCGTTATAGTGAAGAAATACGTGTGGAGGCTAGAAGAGATGGGGTTTTAGAGATGTGTATGAGGTTGGTGGAAGATGATAATGATAATGAGAAGCTTAGGAGAAATGCTAATAATTTGATTCAAACTTTAAGTGGAAACCCTTCTATGCGGTGAAGGCCAAATGGAGGTGAGTTGGGTTTTCTTTGTTCAAGAAAAAAAAAAATTCTTTTTTCCATTTTGTGCTTAATGGATTATATTTCTTTAGCCGATAGTTGTCCGTGTAAAGAAAAGGATTAGATTTTGGTGGAATAGTTTTTTCTTTTTAATTTTTAATCGTACGTTGTACATGAAAATAAATTTGTGGTTGGCTAGCTCCTCATCGATCTTTCCAGTGTAGAAAGTTTTAAATTGCTTATCAGACTGTAATTTGCCACAAGTTTGAAATTTTACATGTTGTTAATGCATATGTTTTGTCGAATCCATTTTCAGCCTTTCACTTTTGTATACCAAATTGTTTCCATTAAGTTCTGCAAGACTGTAACAGATGAACCATTGAAAATGGAAAAAGAAAGTGTAACTCAAATTCTAGCTAAACAAACATATAAAATATTGTATTTTATTTGTTTTGTCAAATCAGTCGTTTAGGAGAATTACAATGAGAATAACAAAGAAGTTTTTACAAGTAATTTAGTTTGTAATTTCCAATGCTTTCATGGGTGAATGTATGATCTATTTTTTGGTGTTCCATACCATTCGGCTTGATTCGTGGTCGATGGAGTGGCTTGAAGCTTTGTGTGTTACTGCTTGTACTGTGTTCCTTATTATCTGGCTTATGTAAACATGTTCTTCTTTATCTCATTCTGCGGTTGGTTTTGTTTTGAAGAGTTAAAATTAAACAGACAGGCATCGTCAAATAATTGAAGTGGATAAATATTATTTTTCCTCACTTCTGTGCCTATGATTGTGATTGATAAGAATGCATATATCTCAATTGCTGCTGAGTTAACATTCATATCATATATTCTGCGAACTGGGATCTTGTTTAATTTGTTCATATGGTTCATCATATTTGAAACTTAGTTAAATCAGTTGGATAAATTTCTGTGGGATGGATTGCTTAACATTCGTGTACAGTACTGCAATCAATACATACTGCACTCCTCTGTGATTCTTCTACCAGAGTTGAAAATTTTAAGTAGGATTTGTTTATGAAACTATATTTGATATAAATATCTGAGGGAGAACCCTAATTATCACTTGAATCCCTAACAAGAAAAGCTGATCGGATTCCTTCTGCTGATGCCCTTGTATATTGGTGGTTGGTTCTTTTAGAGGTTAAGTTGGATAAACTATGCCTCGAGTCTGTCCACTTATAATGTGTGAATTCATGTTGTATTAATATTTGGGGTGATTGAAATTGAAGTTTATGTTGGTGTGATTTTCATTCCGTGTCTTGGGAAAATTTTTCTGATAAACAACTGGTGAAGTATCTGCTAAGCAAGGCTCTTGTTATGTGATTGACTTGTTCATATTTCCTTCTCTCCGTTTGCTTGTACGGGGTTGAACTCTAATTAGTAACCGAAAATTACAAAAATGCATGCTGTATAAAATGTTCTTATCTATGATCTGCTTGTCAGTTATCTGACATGAAGGTCCTCTGCTTGGTTGGTAGTTGAAAATAATTTTCATGTGCCTTATGAAGCAATGAAAATAATTTCAATCATTGAAACAAAGAAGACAAAGCAGTCGCTTCTATTCACCCAAAATTTATCAGATTTCATACACGTCATAGTTCCAATGTCCCTGTGTAATTATGTTGATGATTTTATCGCTTGATTGCCGCTGGCCCTGATAGTGATATCTTGGCAAACGAAACCATGTTTAATTACTATTTTCAGGTCAGTCTCTTTGATTTTTCCTGAATGGGCTACATTTTAGGCAACGAATTGCATTGGGTAGTTGAAGGCTTGAAGCCCTCAACATGAACCCATTTCACAGCCCATGATTTAGATTAGAACCCAACTTATATAATTGGTATTTTTATTAGATATGCAAAACAAAAATGGAATTAAGGTCTGTGATGTTGTAATCATGATTATTAGTGCATTTCAACATCAGCCCCAGGTCCCATGTTTGGAAAATTAATGCAAATTATGGTGAGCCCGTCAACACCAACAATGCTCCCATTAATAATATCAATCGCGAAAGCCTAACACCAACCACCATAAACGCCAATTTTAAAGCCATGATTGATGATTGTGGGGAAGAAGCTTCAGGTTTTTAGAAAAAAAAAAAAGAAAAAAAGGGAAATTTCTCTTAACAAGCAATTCTGAGTTGGAATTGATTATGATGAGAGGGGTAGGGGTATCATCTAGGAGCATTCGTGCAACAAAAGTCATATCTCCTAGTTATTAACGTGTGGGTCCAAATCTAGAAGCGTGTCAATTTATATTAAATAATACGATTCATTCCATTAATTGAGGACGTCCTATTTTATTGTTTCAACCAACCCAACCCAACAAAACTTTAAAAGCGTATACCCCAAGATGGTAACAAAAATGGTATGCTTATAAAAACAATGGTGTCATCATCCCATTTCAACATGCATGAGGGACTCAATGAAGGTTAACCGTGGTTAGTTAACCTTTCTTAGATCTGAAAATTAATATGTTCATATAGTCTTTAAAATTTTACGTTGACTCTTGTTAATATTTTTTATTTTTTATTGGCTTGTTATATTTTATTTTTACTCTATTTTTACTTTTTAAATTTAATCTTTGAATCAGTCATTGATTAGATATAAAAAGGTTAAAATGAAATATATTTTAAAAATTAATAAAACTAATAAAATAATAAAATTTTTAGTCGAGTCTCTGTCATAACTCGTAAAATTTTAACTTATTTAATAGTAGTTGTAAATTTAAACATTGCGTATCGGATTCTCAGATAAAAAAGTGAATTCTATTATTGAAGTGATTTAGTAGATTTTCTTAAAATATTTATTTTTGGATATTTGCAGAGTAATGATTTCTTTTGGTTTTACGACAAGGCAGGGCATTCGAATGGTAACATATATCACTATTATAATAAGTAACAAGATCCCAAGTATCTTTGAACAAGTCTATATTTCCATTCAGAAAGTTAATGAAACAGAGTGCTGGGATGGGAATTTAAAAAAACCAATTCTCTAATACAATCATGTGAGAATAGAAATGAAAGGTCAACGATCTGTGCTATCCACTAAGCAAAAAGTTTCATGTCCATATACATGACTGCATGTGGCCATACCGCCATAGCCAAGAAATCTGGATCCAAATGGAGAAGCAGTTGACCCATCATTTAATTTAAGAAATCTAGCAAGATTTTCAGTCCTTGTTTGTCAAATTTGTTCAGGAGGCCAAAATGAAATTATGCAGAGTATGAAAATATGTAGAACGCTCGTCATGTTAAAAATGAAGTAGAAGAAAAAATTTTATTAAGAAAATGATGGGGGTGACATCAATATTAGTTTATAAAAAAAAAAAAAAAAAGAGGAAAATGAGTCCACTAATCATATAAAATCAAGCCATTGGCCTCTCAACATGACAGTTATAAGTAAGGTCCCCTCCACTTTCTTCTTCTGCTTCGTACTCACAAGCAAAATACGCAAAGAAAGAAAAGCAAAAACACTTCCCATCCATGGCAGTGAAAGTCTACATCGTGTAAGCTTTGCTTAAATTATTTCTCATTACTCTGTTTCTTGCTCTGTTATTCATATGTTTCCAAGAGGGGTTTTATCATCAAGTTTAATACTGTATTCTCTTTTATCTCGTTAACTTTGGATACCCTTTTGTATTCTTCATTTTGTTTGAATATAGATCATATAAAAACTGAAAAAATAGTGAATTTATTTAATTTTTTTTACAGAATTTTTGTTGAATATGTTTTTGGTTAAGATCACAGGGTCAATTTCATCTGGTTATTGCATCTCATTTCATAGATATGTTGCAGTTGATTCCAATATAATGCTATTCTTAATGCACACAAGGCTGTTTTGATTTATTTTGATGAAACTTATCCTCAATTTTTTTTTTTTTTTTTGGTTCTGATGATTCTTAGGTTAAAGATTTGAAACTTGAGAAAAAAAGTGATACTTAAGTTCAATAAATTCTGGAATTATTGTATATTTTCTGTACAGAAAAGAAAGGAGAGAAAGCCATAGAACTTGGATTAGTGGACATCATCAAGTCCTGAATTGTGGCCTAGGCTTAATTGATATTTTTCTATCTTTTTGTTCTTGCTTATTGGGGAAGGCCTCTTTCATTGAATTTTTGTTTATCTTGCTTGAAATGGTGCAAGGAGTCAATTCATGCTTTTCGGTGTATTCATACTTGATATATACTTTAACTGTAATTTATATTGCCTCATGTATAATTGAGAAAGATCAGAAAAACTTATATAAATTCTGAAAGCAAATTTTCCCAAACCTGACCTACTTTTTGAAATTAAAATAATTGACAGTGAAATGCCATCTGAAGCTTTATAAAAACTCTGGTCCCATCATTCATCATGGTTGAAACTGATTCATTGTTTATCATTTTTTATTCATTAATTTTCTGAGTGCCTTTCATTGTCACTACTTTAAGATAAGCTTCTAAATATTGTGCCATTTTACCTTTCCATCTAGAAGCCAATACTGTATTAAATTGCTTTTATATAGTTCAACTGCTGAAGCAATGCTTTTGGAGCCTATTGGCGTATAAATTATGTAGTATTATATGTATTGTCGATTGAATTTCATGATATTTTTTCAGTGTATAAGTAATAATCAAAAAAACCAATTTGTTTACAGTTATTATTCAATGTATGGACATGTTGCAAAGTTAGCAGAAGAGATAAAGAAAGGAGCTGCATCTGTGGAAGGGGTAGAAGTAAAACTATGGCAGGTCTGTATGCAATGCTGTTTGTGTCATTTATTTAGATAATGTTCTTCATAGATGAAAATTTGTGATTTTACAATTGATGCCTCGGCAGGTACCTGAAACACTACCAGAAGATGTTCTTGCGAAGATGGGTGCACCACCGAAGAGTGATGTTCCTATCATTTCACCTAATGATCTCGTCGAGGCTGATGGGATGCTTCTGGGTTTCCCCACTAGATTTGGGATGATGGCTTCACAATTCAAGGCATTTATGGATGCAACCGGAGGTCTATGGAGAACTCAACAGCTTGCTGGCAAACCTGCTGGAATTTTCTACAGCACTGGATCACAAGGAGGTGGACAAGAGACTACCCCGTGAGTTTCCCCTTGGTTTCTCTATATCTTTTCCTTCTTCTTAAGAATTTCGCTAAAAATTTAAGTTTCATTTATCCAGCTTGACCGCCATAACTCAGCTTGTTCACCATGGAATGCTATTTGTCCCAATTGGATACACATTTGGAGCTGGAATGTTTGAGATGGAGAAAGTAAAGGGTGGCAGCCCCTATGGGTCTGGAACTTTTGCGGGGGACGGCTCAAGACAGCCTTCTGAGCTTGAACTTGAACAAGCTTTTCATCAGGGAAAGTATTTTGCCGGCATTGCTAAGAAGCTCAAGGCTGCTGCTTAATTTTCATTACCTTTCTATTGCTTGAAATTCATTTTTTATTTTTCTTCTTATTTTAGAGTTTCCATTTCGCATTCTAAATAAACACTTTGAATAATAGTTGTCCCAAACTTTCCATGTTGTTTATTTTTCAAGACAATGGTGCTAAGTACTGTATGCAAGATTTTATGACGTAATCTAAAATCTAAATACATTTCTACTGATTAATTGATGAACTGTGTAGCATACCAAGTAAGAGGAAGATTGGTAGAACTTGACTTAGATGTTGAATGCACATATGATTTTCAATTAGGGAGGGGAATTTTACAAAGTATTTCCAAGAGGTGTACTCATTGTGGTCCACCCATAAATGAAGTCGTGTCATAGAAGCACATGATCTCAGTCATGGCCTCGCGTAAAAGCCGAAAGGGGGAAGCACTTCTCTCAGTTCAAGATTTGCCTTTCTCATCCACTACATCAATTGAAGATTTTCTTTTATCTTGTTATGTAATCTGTTACGAGTTGTCAAAGGGGGTTTTGGCCAGCAATCATAAGTTGAAAGAATGTTAGAACCTGATGTGCATAAGATGAGGCATAAGGCCTCAAACAGGGGAGCAGAAAATATTCAGTAGAAAATCAACCAAATATAAAAATAAGAGAAGGGCTAACAAACCAGGAAAAAATATTGTTTGGCTTGAGGCAGCATTCTGCTGAGTTGGGAGTATGGATGGCAATTTGGGTCATACCTTATGGGTCCCAACCCTCCCCGACTCTAATGGGGAGGGGATTCTTCAATAAAAATGAGAAAAAGGACAGAGATAAAGATGAAAAAAATCTCCGTAATTGGAGACGGGAATATATATGTCCCCGTCCAGCCCCGCCCCGCCCCGCCCTGCCTTGCCCTGTCCCCACCCCACCCCACCCCATCCCATCTATCCCCTAAATCTAATAGATTAATATAATAATTTCTAGTATATTTTAATTAATTTAATATTTTTAATTACAAATTTGTTAGTATTTCCTATGTAAGCTACTTTTAAATTAATTTTGCTTTTAAAATTTATTATTGCAGGTTTGTTTTTAAAATGTTGCTTTGTATCAACATGAAGAATTAATGATGATATCAACATGAAGAGTTACTAATAAAGAGATTGATTATTGCATATTGTTAAATTTTGTGAAAACTTTATATTTGAACTAAAATAACAATGAATATTTTGTAGCTCTTGTAGCAAATGATATTTTGGAAAAGTATGATTTATTTTATTTATTAAAATATAGGAAGAAATTAAAATTTATATTTACAGGTATGAGGAGGAGATTTTTCCCCAAGAAGATGGAGAAAAGATTTTTTTCTACGAGGACGGAGATTTTTTGTTATCCTTATAACAGGGATGAGTCGGAGATGGGGACGGAAACGAGGATTGATATCCCCTCTCTGCCCCTCTCCATTGCCATCCCTATTTGGGAGAACCCGACTCCTCCGGCTGTTGGATTTTCTTCATTGCTTTTAATTTGTTTTCAATTTTTCAAGTGTACCCACAGTAAACTTCAAAAAATATATTGCAGAGAATTTATTCTTTGTTTTACTGTTGTTGGTTTGTTTGTGTCGAAGAATTGGATTGGCCGTAGATGGACTCAAACAAATAGTATGCGACGAGTATTTTCAAAGCCCACCCCAAACCCAAGGCTGCTGCAGAAAAGCACAAATGAAGATGAAACAATAGATACCAGAGCAGTGTTATTTTAGTCTCACAAAAACTCTTTAACCCCTAAGTTGCCCATTTATAAGACTTCCTTTTCCAAAATTCTTGAAACTCTTTATATCCAATGGCATATTATCCTTAGATCAAGTAGTCTGTATTTGCAAATTTTGATTTGATCATTTGAGTGGCATGATTTAGTATTTGAACCAAAAAAATCATATTTGCAAGATTGCTTATACTCCACATTCTTCTGCTGCAATTGATAAGGCCAGGGCAAGAACCATGGTTGTATTGTCAGAGGATTTGATTATAGGTGGCCCGTTCACAAATTGATGAAAAAAGGGGCCATTGCTTATACTCCATAGTTCATATTGTTCTACTTGGTCATTGATAGAGTTGGATTATATTTAAACCATCTTATATATCAAAATAACGATATATTTATATTGAATAAATAAATATTTAAATAATAACATATTAAAAATAAAAATCATGATAATATCATATCAAAAGATATGAATAATGTTGTATCCAAAAGATAAAAATTTACGTTTAAAATATAATCACACAATATAATACATGTGAATACAATATTGTAAAAATACAAACTAAAAAATGTGAACACATTAGATGCTCGACTTGCACATGAGTCACACATGTGACACATTAAATACTTAACACTCACTAACATCTATCTAGTTGAGATTTTGATCGTCTACATGACAATAATTTGTACAAAAGAAAAAAGTTTCTATAGCATTATTTGCACTCTTGAAATTAGAGGTGATTGTTAGGAGGTAGAGAGACCTCCCCAAAGCCAACTCTCAAAGGTGATTACACATACTGATGATCAAATAGCGATTAACAAAGGGAGAGATAAATAAATATTTCAGTTCATCAGTTGAAGAATTAAGACTCGAAAAGGATAAACTATTGTTAAGAAGCCTCTAAATAAGGTATTAGAATCATGTACACCAAACTTCAACAATAACATAACATTAATGATACATTTTATATTATTAAAAAATCAACAACAATAAATAGAATGTGATTATGTTATCAACAACATTATGATTCTTAACTACAATATTTATTCAAATACAATCCTCTTACTATAAATACGAAAAATGAGTAAGAGATCATCATACAAAAAAAAAATTCCAAATTAGCCATCGTTCTAATAGCATATTATCTTGTAATATTTATCTATTAACTTAATAATAGTATTACGAATATAAGTTCTTAAACCTTTTTGGTTGAGTTATGTAAAAATAATTTATTTGTTTTGTTTATTTATTCTATTTTCTTACACATAAATTTCTTTGATTTTATGTACTTCTTGATGGTGGATATTTACACAATAACAAGTAAATTTTTTAAAATTTTGGAAAAAAAAAAATGATGTGGATGTCTTTCCACTGTTGTTTTTTTTTATGGAGTAAGTTTTCGGGAATTTATTGTTTAGAAAATCAATGGGTGGAAACTCATGATTTCACGGAACCTTATGTGGGAGATTTACTCATTAAATTTTAGCATATAGATGCCACTTGACTGATCATCCACATGTGTCACACAGTACATAATTCGTCGATCGTGAAAGCTATAAAATATTAATTATCTTAACACACAAGTACTAATGCAATACATCTTTAACTTTAATAAAGCAGAAAACAGTGGATAGTTGTTGGGAAGTTTTTTTAAGAGATGGAGAAGAACTCCTTTCAGATGGGAACATTTCCTTGGAGTCAAAGAATTTGACAGCACAGAAGAAGAAGAAGAAAAGTCCTTTGCCAAAAAAGTTAACTTTGCCGAAAAAAAAAAGACTTTTAGGTATTGGTAAATCAATCTTCTCTCCTGGATTGCTTAAGCCGTATAAATGTTTAGATATATTATAAATGATTTCAAGATTAGATTCGAAGTTGCGAAAAGAAAAGACTCTTTTGAGCTGCTAGCTGGAAAAACTTGCGGCAGAAGACAAATGCATGCTGAGTTTGCACTTTGATTAGCCTAAACAACCAAAAAAAAAAAAAGAAAGTATTCTATTAAAGATTGTTAACTGCTGGGAGCTGCACACTTTAATAACATCAAAATGATGCCTAGATGCTGTTCTTTATTGTATTCCTTTTATGGTTCTTCTTTTTATCAAGTTAACATACCATCTTTCTTAAGAAACCAATTAAAATATACAGAGAAGGCCAAAAGACTTGTTCCCACCCAAGGTTAGATGTAATTCCAAAGTCTCGTCCGTCAACTTTAAAAAGTTTAAATATCTATTTATGAGCTAAATTTTGTTAAAAATATCAATTAAAGTTAGGATAAAATCATTATTTTAATAATAATATTTAAAAAATATATAATTTATTATATTTTTTCAGATTATAAAAACTAACAAATTTATTCATTCCTTAAATTTTTCAATTTTAAAAGTCACATTCCCTCTAAAAAAACTTAGGTTTTTTTTCATCTCTGGTCACCATTTTTGGTGTTGATGACCTCTCCTTTTTATTTTAAATCATCGCCAGTATCGATTATAACCTTTTTGCCACCCAAAATGGTCGTCTAAATTATTGTTTGGATGCATCATCTTCTATACGATTCATTTAGACATGTCGTTTTTTAAAAGATTCATCTAGACGCGAGTCTCTCTTCGGTATGAGACTCATCATTCAGAAAAATAGTCGTTTAGATGATTAAGGGTGGAGAAAATGTTACAATCGATAACAATAATGATTTAAAGTGGAAAAGAGAGATTGTTGGAGTTGAAGATGATGATCAGATATGAAAAAAAAAAAATCTTTAGATTTTGGAAAGGGAAATGTGATTTATTTAAACAGAAAAACTTAAAAAATATATATATATTAATTTTTAAAATTTGATGAAAAATAATATAATAAATTATATATTTTTAATATCATTATTAAAAATAATTATTTTATCTTTAATTTTATTTTTTTTTTTTTTTGAGAAATTGACTCATAAATATATTGATGGGTGAAACTTTGAATTACATCAAACATTTGATGGGAAAAGTGTTTTGGCCTATATAGAATTGAATTCCATCGAAGGGGTACTCAATAGCTAGCAAAGGGTACTGATCCCGATGCTTGAAGGTATATGGTTTAATACCCATCAGCCAGTCAATTTCGAAGTCACAAAAAGATGATAAAGCTGGCGAAAATAGATACCAATCAACATGAATTTTTAACCATTAAAGTCCTTTTTCTTATGATTAGTCATTGTCATTAGGATTCTTCGATCTTAAGCTTCTTTATCATTTTATTTCCATACTTTGATTGTAAGCTATATATTCATTTGATTCCCCGATATTTTATTTCCATAAATTATTTATACAAGATTGGATTGATTTCTATCATCCATAGGCATATCTAAGATTGATGGGAACAAACTTTTAACAAGTAATGACTATAAATGTCTGGTTTATGTTTCAAAGATACTTTATATTTTTATATATACTACATGACTGGTGAGCGGCTGAAAGGGCAAGAGACTTGCGACTCAATTTTGCCAAATTGGCTTTTCATGCAACGGTTAAAATACCTTTTAGTTATTTTCTTCTTTGCTAAGAATGAACGTAGTTAAAATATTTTTTACAAAATTTTTAGCAATTACAGTTAGAATTAGATTCAAATCAAATAAAATTTAAACTCGTTTATGTTCAAATTCGGCTTGATTTACGTAGAATCGAGCTCGCTTCAAAAAAAACCCAAGCTCTACTTCTTTGAAAAGAGTTGAGTTCAAGTTTGAACTTAAATTGAGCTTTGAATTTAGTTTATTACTAAAATAATATTATTTTAATGTATATTGATCAAAACAATATCGTTTTATATCAAATTTTTTTATCTTGAAAATATTAAATTTTTGGACTTGAGCTCATTTAAGCTGAACTCAAACTCCAATTTGAGCTTAAACAAATTTGGCTCGAATTCAACCCTAACTACAATTATATTATCTTTGATAAAATGGTATTACTTTTCTCCTGATCATGAAAAATCTCCCCTTTATTTTTGTTAGATTTTAGATCAAGTCAATCTTTGATTAACTTGTTTGTAATGGAAGGGCTCAGCTAGGACTTGATTCTATAAGAGTCATTGGCAAATCCTATTGCTTTTGTGGCCTAAGTAGAACTTGCTAAAACATAAATATATATTAGGTATATAAAACCAATTGAATTCAAGCTGTTGTTGGCGCTATGTGAATATAAATTAAATAAATAAAAAATTTTCCAGTTTGATGATGAAGATAATTAACCATCCATCATTGTAATGTGGACAATGTGATTATCACAACTGGTACCTAGTGTTTAATACAGATTGAAATAAATGTAGTGGCCTGCAGCTTCAATTGCATTTTAGATAAAACATCCACTTCTGCTGCAACTTTTAATGCTTAATTAATACTGCATTATCTTAAAATCATAGC
The DNA here is from genome assembly GCF_011075055.1 of Mangifera indica. Lineage (NCBI taxonomy): Eukaryota > Viridiplantae > Streptophyta > Magnoliopsida > Sapindales > Anacardiaceae > Mangifera > Mangifera indica. The sequence goes on along the minus strand of NC_058148.1, from coordinate 12,933,604 downwards.
AATTATACGAACTAGAAGTCATGTGAGCTCCTGTTCATGTTAAACAAAGTTGAGCTGGATTTTTCAGCCTAGCTTTGAACTTCTTACAAAAGAATGAGAGTATAATAAACACATAATGATTAGGAGAAGATTATGGTCGTAAAACAGGCTTTAGAAGTCCTTAAGATTCTTATTTATCGGTGCTTTTTGAAAGAGGTAGGTCATGGTGGAGTCATGAAGTAGTGGCAAGCCATTGGGTGACTCTTTTGGAAACATTTAGTTTGAGTAATATTTTATTACCAAAATTTAAAGATTACTTTGAAGATAGATTACTAAAAAGATTATCGGATATAAATTATTACTATATTTGATAAAATTTAGTAAGTCTAAATAGTTATTGTGTTTGATTAGGATAATAAAACAACACTAATAAATTATTTTACTTAAATGTATTTGGGTATAATTATTGCAAAATATTTTTTATATTACTTGTTATATTAATTAAAAATGTTATTATTTTTCATAAAAAATTAATAAATAAGAATATGATTATAATAAAATTAAAATTACCCTGACAATATTTTAATATTTAAGGTGAATGTAATAATCAGATTATCACTTACATTACCTACTATATCAGTATTAGAAATAAAATATTACCATAATATTTTATTATTGATAAATCAAATAAGATAATGTAAGTAATAAAAGATAGATTCTAAGATATTTTTTATTAATTGGAAACCAAATGACCCTTTATGTTAAAAGAGGAAAGGGGTAGAGAGCTTGAATTTTGTCTTATATCTTAAAAAATGTTAATTAACAATAAGATATTCATGTTAACTTGTTTACTTTAATTTTAAAATTTTATTAAAATTAATTAAAAAATTAAATATATATAATGGTCTTCCTTTCTTTTATACATTTTTTAAATTTAAATCAAAATTTGTCATTTATTTATGTAATGAAGATGAAAAATCCCTCGTATCTAATACTTATAATGTGGGCATTCTAATGTATGGTTAAAAAATAAACAAAAACTCCAAAAAATAGAGGTGCGCATGCACCCATATATATAATTCTCTCTGTATCTCAGATGAAATAATAATGTTTGTTTCTGGTTTGTCTCTCTCTCTCTCTCTCAAATAATCAGAAACCCTAAAAGAGGGGACAGTGGGGCTCCTTCTGACGCCCACTACCGCATTCCGAACATATAAACAAAAACAAATGAAAAAGTTAGAACCCAATCAAATGGCCTCCACTCACTCCTATTCTTCAATAACAAGAATTCAAGACAATAATATTAATCACTTTATTTCTTTCATCTTCCATTTTTTTCTTTTTTCCTAAATGATAAAAGGTAGTGCCAGCGACAGCTAGCTATGGCATACACAAACCAACAGGAACAAAAGGGCGCTCCTTATAGTTATCACCTGCCAATCCGCTAAATTCACCTGCTATTATAACAAGAACAACAATTATCTCTAAACTAATGTTGATTTCGATGAATTTAGCACCTGTTCCTGTCTCTGATAAGATTATACAAGTATAATAGTACATCGATTATTACAATCAACTATATATATATATATATGATATCATTTAGTGGTTTCCTTTATTGAGTGGTTTCTAATAATTTTTCTACCTTCCATCATTCTGCTTGTAGCTGGCCCAGCATTGTTTGTCCATCTTTGAAGAGTCACTTCCTTTTCTCTTTTTCTCCTTTTTCTTTGTTTTTTATAGCTTTTTCTCACCACGGCCACTGGTACAGCAAAGCAATGGAGCTTCTAAGTTTTCAGTTATCCTTTTTTCTGATTAATACAAGTTGTCATTATGGAATTGGCTTGTTTAGACCTTTCATTAGTGGTAGAGTATCAGTAGTTGCTTTTGTAGTTCCACTTTACTTAATCTCCATCCTTTCTCTTCTACCTGAAAGTTCCTCCAAATGTTGGCGTCCAAAAATCAGCCGTAGTCTCGTTAGTAACTGGGAATGTGCTCGAAATTGGCACCAAACAAAGCCCTCGACTTCTAAGATCTTGTTTTCCCACTTCTGCCTCCTTCACTTTATGACAGTTCTGCGCAATTATACAACGACCATCTCAATAAGAATGCATTATACGTACAATTAGTAGTTATTCTACAGCAAAAATAAAATCAAAAGGATTTATAAATGTACCTGTTGTTGTTGAATTGGAGTTCCTTGCTTCATGTAAGGAGTACTTAGAACCTGATAAACATTCATCAGAAACAGTTTTAGACTTATTTATAATTGCATATTATTCTTCTTCATGACTTATCAGCACAGATAGGTTCGGCATTCAGTTTTAACAAGAAAAAGATTTAAACTTGGCAACATACACTGACTTGATCGTGGAGGAATTTGATATAGTCAATAGCTTCGTGGAGAACTGATGCTGTATCAGTCTGAGAAATAAATTTAAAATATACAATTCAAGAATAATACTGATCAATCCCAAGCATATAGAAGCTTTAAATCATATCAAAATGTAAAGAGATTATTTTCATAATGTAGAGATTGAAAAAAGTTGAAAAATCCAAAAATTTACCTTTCCAAAGGGTGAAACCAATTGCTGGAGAGCAGTTATTCGGTCCCCTAGCTTCTCTTTCCGAACCTACAGATAACAAAGCAGAATTGATTTCTTTAAAATAAAAGAAATTAATAATCGGGGCAGAATTAAAAAGTTTGAAGTTCTTCTAGGCACTAACAAAAGGCTTGTTCGAATATATTGTACCTTAAAAGTCGGTAACGGCGACGGTGTTTCAATTCGAGGCCTTTTGAATGGAGGTTCACCGCTTACTTTCTTCACCGCAGACCCCGAGTCTCTATCTTCTTCATTGTTAGACTGAAACATGAATAAATAAAAAGTTCAATTTTCCATTACCCTTATCATAAATCCAACCATGGTGGCATCTTTGTAACTATATATTAATTTACCTTTGTATTGAGGCTGTGACAGTTGGGTTTCTCTTCAAGTATCGGTGTGAGAAATTGTGTGTGTGATGAAGAATAAAACCCAGCTTTGATATCATTTAATCCAGTTGTAGCGGAGGCGTTCCAAAAGGGAGTGTTGTTGGAGAAGTGCAAGCTATTTGGTTGCTGTTTTGGCGATGATTGTTTTAATAAGTTACTGGGAGCAAATTTTGGCCAAGAATTGGACGATAACTCATTACAATTTGTCGCATAATTTGATGACGAAGACAAATAGTTGTTTGACCGGTTGTTGAAAAGCGATTGTTCAAACAAACTATACAACGTTGGTGAAGGGTATCCATAAGAAGCGGTTGATGAAGCCATGGGGAAGCCGGTGGATAAGCCTGGAGAGTTATCGGAGTTGGTGACACACTTGAGTTGCGACTGATCTAAAGTAAAGTCTTGATTAGTAGACCTAAAGCTATTGATGAAGGAATTTTCGGCTGCACAAGTAAAGCTCTTTGGACCCCAATCCTTTTGGATTTGAGAAATTTCTATACCTGGTTCTTGCCTGTAATTCAACCTTGAATTCGTATCTTCTTGAATAATAGAATGATAACTCTCAGTCCCATTTCCACGACTACAAAAACATAGAAGATAAAAAAAAAAAAAAAAGAAGAATCCAAGCAAATTAAAGATTTAATTGATTGAACATATTGACTTCCAATAAAAGAAATCTAAAAGTCATAATCTTTTAACCTGTGGTTGAAGTTTACATAGAACGAACGTATAAGTAAATCGTAATAAAAATTGAATCAAATATATAAAACAGACTTACAGTAAGGCCGGGTTCCAATCGTTGGACGATGAAGAGGAGGAAGAAAGGCCAAAACTCATCATTTGCAAGGTGGAGTCCATCAAAACACTGCTGCCTCCACTATCTGAATCGGTGTTCTGAGGCTTTTGAGCAGTTTGGAAAACGATGGAGCTATCAGCAGAAACAGAATTATTTGATTCCTCACAAGACCTTGTTGCTGTTTTAACATCAACCATATCGGTATTAGACCAAAGAAAGCTCCCCATGTGATCAGTAAGACCAATCCCTGATGCCGAACATGGAGAGAAGGAGTTCCTCGATGAATTCCACCAAATCCCCCCACAAATCCCAGTCTGAAACTCTTCCGCCATGATAAAATATATTCACCTCTTGATTATATCTTTTCTCTCTTGGTTACGTATAATATGAAACTTGTAAGTATATCAATAAGGGCTAATGGGGTTTACAATTTATATATGAAACGGTTGACGAGTACGGACTCTGGAGATCGCCCGAAATTAGTTGACATTTCAAGGATGATTGGACAAATAAGAGAAAGCATTTGAATCGAATTTCCTTTCCTTTCCTTTTCGTAAAATAAAGAGAGAATTCTACTTTTTTTTTAAATAATAATAATAAGACATTTGGTTTTTTTTTTTTCAAACTTTACAATGCAGTTTTTGTTCCTTATAAATAAAGGGATGTGGTATGAAGATGATGGCTTTTGATCTGACTGACACGTAATGAGATTGGACGATTCTTTATTAATCAAACGGTTGGTATCCCCTTGATTGGTGTTATTATAATGGGGACGTTGATAAACCTGAATACAAGGACCATTCAGGACTTATGGTCCCGAAATAGAATGATTACGGAGTGAGCGTGTATATATATATTAGGTGTAGCTTACATGTTTATATCCTAACCCGGCCTGCTACACCTTTCAGTAGGAGCGCGTGGACTTCACTACTCTCAAGTCTCAACCTGACCATACGTAAACTTCAATTAAATTACCAGGGTTAGTTGGAAAATATGATATATTAATATATAATTAATAAATTTTAAATTAAAAATAAAATAATATTTAATTATATGATAATATATTATTTGAATATTTGTCATCAAATTTTGTTAGTAAATTTTATTTTATTTTTTGAAAATAACGGTTTTATTTTTTATTAAAAATATGAAATTATTATTAATATTTAGTATAAATATTAAATTATTAATATATTTTTATTAGTTTAAAATTTTAACATTTAAATTCTTATAAAGACATTAAAACCCTAACTAAAGTTAAAATGTTGTGTTTTGTTCGATTTTTTTAAGTTTCGAATTATCATTTTTGAAATTATCAAGAAACATATTGAAATTTTAAAAATTTCATGAGTCTTAAACTTTTTTAAATTTTGAATAAACTCTTAAAAATTTTTGATAACACTCTTACTATTTTCAAAATTACATTTTGACACCATATATACTTTGTTTTAGAAAGAAAAAATATAATGTTAAAATTACATGTCACCCCACATATATGTTATATGATATTATTACTATTTTATCTAATGAAATTCATTTACAGAAGTAAACGATGTGTGAGAATATAACTTTTTAAAATTTAAAATATGAAAATTTATAATTTCAACAAACTTTAAGTTGATAATAGCCTTTTATTTTATATAATATTAATGTTATACGTACACACTTTAAATATATAAATGAATACACATTTTATATGTATCATCATATAATTAAATGTTGTTTTATTTTTAATTTAAAATTATTTAATATAATATACCTTAAGTTAAATGTATACGTAACTAAATATACATAATTTTGTTGATTATATAAACTTTCAAATAATTTTTCCCCATCTTATTTACCAAACTTTTGCTCTTTCACTTATCAGTTTCATTGTTCCCACATCCTCATTTTAAAATTTAAGTAAATCTTAACCACTAAATCATTTTCAAAATTTAAAATTCTGCATAACAAAAATTTTCAAATTATCCTACTGTGAGAAGAATTCTATCTATCTATCTATCTATACACACACTATCCTACAAGTGCCCCGCCGATGAGAGTAGCTCATACTAGGTGATTATGACCTCCTGTGCAGAAGGAAATTGATATTACAATTAAAGTTCATAATTTATTATTAGAGTAATATACATATTTTAAATATATAAATGAGTATATATTTATCCATGTTATTATATAATTGAATATTATTTTATTTTTAATTTAAAATTATTTAATTATATAATATTATATATTAAATATATACTTATTTATATATTTAAAATTAATACCTATAATTTTATGGGTATTATTACCTATAATCTCTTGGCACTGAAATTAATTTACACGGTTATCTGATATTAAAAAAGTGATACCTGAACGATGATGATAGGTTGGAATGTTCCCAAGCATTAATCAACCTAATGATCACGGGCAGTATAGACACAATTAAGAGGTGTGTTACACTTGTCCAGGCTCCATAATTATCCCTGTCTTAATTCCTCTATACATTACCATATCAAGCTGATAAATGGACTAGAATTTAAACCCAGTTGATCAAGGAAAATTTGTAAAATGTTTGTGGATGCAACTTGGCAGAAATCGGCTTCCCAGTAGCTATCAATATGAATCCTGAACTGTTTCACATGTGCTCTTGTCTTCTTCCATTGTTCGGCCATAACCCAAGTTCTTATTGATTGATCAAGAGCTAGCCCAATTTTATTCACATTCCAAAAAATGAAGAAACATTGAAGACAAGAACAATAAGAGCACTTTCACATAGAGTTCACCATATGGTATAATGAAAGTTGTATAATATATATTGGAGGGTTTTCAAATTAATGAATAATTATTAAGTGTTTATCACGTAAGTATTTGTTGAGGGTCAACTTTTTTTTTTTTTAATGCATAGTATTTTCTTTTCTAAGATTCCGCGTTTCCTTTGTGTTCAATATTATTTAGATTTAACTCTAGAAATTGATTGTCAATGTAGAGTTGAAAGTTCAAACTGAAAATGTGGCGTAATTTGATATGGCGTCCACAAGATTGAGACAGTTCATGCCTCAATGGACCCAAAATAAATGGACATATAAAGAGAGAGAGAGACTAGTGTTTGACATGCTAACAAAGTAGAAGAAAAAATGATTAAGTTGAAGGGATAAGGGGTAGCTAATTCATTAAAGTTGCCCGCACAATCTTTTGCCTAATTTCTTAGGTGAAGGCTTTATGAATTTTCTTATGTGAGACAATCAACAAAGTCAGCGGATTTGTCCTACTCTACAAATACACGAACAATTTCTCAACTTGGCAAAATGGATATAGAGTTTTGTAGTCAAAACATCTCTATTACAGAAATTATTGAAGAATGTTAGCAAATGTAATTGACTCAGAGTTCAGAAAAATAGCAAGTTAGGTCAGTTCCATGAAAGTTCTAACTTTATTTCTAGGAAATGTGCAAAAAGAGACTCTTATTGACTCTCTCTCCCATTCATTTTATATTTATAGACTTGTGGTGGAGAACTACAACTCCTAATTATTGTAGAAATTATTGTACTGTTCCTTAATTTATACTAATTATTTGTCAATACTGTTGCGTTTTCTTAAAAAGTCAAATTCAAATTAAAAGGGTGAACTATTTTTTTGTTATTATTATTCAAATATAATAATAAAATGTTACTAAATTAAATATATATGTAACATCTCAAAAATATTAAATAATTCGGTTGGAATAAATTTATCCTAAATTTTATATTATAATCATGTAGAATTTTATTATATTTAAAAATTTAGTAAGCTAACAGTATTGATCAAACGAACAGAATTATTTTTAAGACCTTAATTTATTCCAAAGTGTTTACTTTGATAAAATTATTCCCTGGTTTAGTCCACAATTTAAAATCAATTAATTAAAGGTAATCATCTTCATTATTCCAATGTTAACTTTTCCTGTGAGAATTTGACGTCATGCTTATCACCAAGTAGAAGAACCTTCATGAGTCAACAAGGACCCACAGTGCAGGCGCGCGTGCGACGACACGTGGGGCCTGTTTGGCCAGAGCATAATGCAAAAGAGTCAAACACACCTCTTTAATCTGCCTCCCAATCATTTATCGTAACGCACACGTACTTCAGCCGCGATCCATTATTAACCGTCGACATCTTTTTCCTAATTTCAATTTCTTCGCAATTTTATAAATTTAGAGCTATTTCTTTTTATAAATTTTGCTGACAAGATATAATTAACATACTAATTATTTATTTTTGTTTTTATTATTCAATAGATCAATGATTGAGAATAAGGTTTTACACCAAATACAAGATTGTCATATTCAATCTTATATAAATAGATTGTAAAGAAAGTTAATGAAAGACTGAAAAAATTCAATTACTCTGTTGATTTTTTTAGTGTTTAACAGTTTATTTTCATGGTTATTAAAGACTTTTAACTAACGTTGAACAAAAATTTCTTAAATATTTGATTATTTTTTAAGAGCTTTGATAACTCTTTAAAAAGGTTTCATGATGGGATTTGGTGTGGAGCAACTCCATCAAACACCTTTCTAGTGCCTAATTTACAAGCCATTTTTCTCCCAAATTGAATGAGAACAACTATTGTTATGGGCGAACTCAAACCTTATTTATGATAGGTGCACATGAATTGGAGGAGCTCTTAACAAATATAGAACCTTTTTTTTTTTCTTTTGGTGAATAAAAGTGTATAATACAAGGGAAAAAAAGACCAACAGAGAAGATTTAAAATAACTTAAGCTCGTCCTACCCAAAGCAAAAAAGAATGATCAAACAAAGAAAAATTTAAAAGACTTATACTAAAAAATACAATAAAAACAACAAAAGAAAAGATTTATTCTTCTCTTGAAGACCTATCTAAATATCTATAAAAAATTAGTTCAAGAAAACAGAAATTATAAAAATTATAATTTTCATCTTTATATTCAAAGAAGAAGGCTCGATCTAGAATAAATATTAAACTTTGTTTAATGTCTTTTGTCGATGTGAGATTAGATAGTGAAATTGGTGATATATAATAACATGTTAGTCAATATTTTGTGTGAAACAAATATGATAAATTGCTCATGAGATAGCTTCTTGCATCAATATCAGAGATTATATTTAGTCACATTTCTAATTGTAGTATAATTAGTGAAGTATGAAATGCATTGTAAAATTACTTAATTTCATATTCCAAAATCATAATTACGTATTTTATAAATATTTTACAAACCTTCAGAAAAGGTGATAATGCGTCTAAGTTGAATGGTATGTTTGAAATTTTAGTTCTTAGCGGCCAATCTATAATTGAGGAGGAATAATCAAGTTTAAGTCAACTCTTATTTAGACTTATCTAAGTTTGAACCGACCCTTTATAAAAAATGTTATTAATTTTTATTGGTTTATATTGATGGACTTATGAATGTTTACTGTTTATGGACAACTTTCTGTTTTTTGGTATTAAGAAAGTCTTGTGGGTCTAATGGTAAATTTGAGAATCTGACTATTTAGATTCTTTCATAAATTAAGTCCCCAAAAAATATAGGCTGTTTTTAAAATCAATTGTCAGTGTTTCTAACATTCATTAACAAAGGCAAAGAAGCTTATGTTGGGAATCATAATTGTGGCTGTGGTTTAAGTAAGTACAAAACCCATAGATCTTTGTATTCGCTGAAGCCATCCAAACCTTTGGATTTTCTCTTTGTCTTCTTTTGCGTGGGGAATGTTGTCTATCTTCTCAAATTTAGTTCTTTGACCTTTGTTGCCCATTTCCCTGATGTCACGGCTTATGATTCTTACCATATAACACAGATTTGTTCAAGATTTTCATCATTTTTTAAAAACAAAAACTAGATAAATATATAATTAATAGAAATGATAAATTAGTTCCCTTTGCAATGAGAGTACTCCTAAAGTTTTATTTTAAGCTCCCACTTTCATTAATTAATGTATAACTTTGATCACATTTATAATCATAGGGCTTTAAGTTGACACATGATTACCGTGGAGATTAAACATACATAGTTAATATTGTTTAGGTACAAATAAAGACGTCCATATATATAATTCATGTGTATAAACCATTAGATATATCATTATAATTTTTTACTGGTAGATCAATATGAAGTAAAATAAAATTAAAAAAATTGAGTGTTTTACCTATATATATTCTTAAAAATTGGTAATATTATGTTATAATTTACCGGACAGGGTTACTATATATATTGAATTAATCTTTTCATTTCAATAAAAGTTGTTTAATTATAGACAACGGTCCAAAATTGATATTTAATTCCATTAAACTAAGATTTATTTGTTGATATGATTGAAATTTTTAGGTATTTGAGTTTCTTTAAAATTAAGAAACTATGGTTGCTTATAGCCTTTTTAAAGGCAAAATTAACATAGTAATGACATATCTCATCTTCATTCCAACTGTTGCAAAAAAGTAATTACAATCTCATCTTCTTTATTATTAGGATTTATCACAAAAACTGGAGAATGTTCAAAGTGTTGTGACAGTTTGGGCGGTGGAATAAACCAGGGGCATAACATACTATAATCTTATCTAGCTAACTCTTAAATCTATCACTTTTTTCATTCTATCATTTATGAATATAGAACAGTCATATATATATATATATATATATATATATAATATTGGAAGTACTAATATTTCATTTAATGTTTTTTACGTGTACCCGGATTTATCATACCCATTAAAAAAGTCCCTTTTAGAAATTACCCAAATTTTTACTCCGAGCCATCTAATGAATTGATACGTGAATTTATTTGATTAACACTAAAATATAAACGGAGCAGGCATGAGTCATATGGGTGATGCAATCCTTAGACGATGGTGAGGTGTAGAAGATGACAAAGGAGGGACACGTAGAAGGAGGTGATCGGCAAGGGAGGAATTGTGGCGGAAAGAAAAGTCGCAGAGGATCACGTGGCGGTAAAGGGATGAAACAACACACGTGGGAACGGGCCCAGAAAAAGGAATTTCAAAGGACAATATAAATAGTAAAGAGAAATGATGGAATTAATTAGGGTCGAGCTATGAGTGAGTTTGTGGCCATGGGTTGACCATTAAAAAGTAACGAGTCCAAACCAAATGTTCTGTTCTTAGACGAAAATGAAAAATATTGGGAATGGTCGGACCATGTGTTCCGCAACCTCAACGTGCTTAACTTATAATTTGTCAACTTTACACGCACCATTGATAAGAAAGCCGCCCATTACATTTATATATTCACATTTTTCATTATTATTATTACCATTATTTTTATGCTTTCACACCATAGAATAAATTTTGTACGGATTTTTAACACTTGGGTGATTCGATACACATGAAAATATATGGGGTGTAAGCTTTTGAGTGGTCTTTGACAGAATTTTACAATTAATTTAGGCCAAATGATAAGTTTGATGCAAACTCAATTTCTCATTCGTTAATTATTAAAAATTTAAATACTCATCATTATATTAAATTTTATTGTTATTATTAAAGGTAAAATAATTATTTATAAATTTTATTTAAACCCATATTTTTAGGTTATCTTAAAGTCTTAAAATATTTTTTTTTCTAACCTCATATTTTTTTAGGTTTAAAAATAAGCTTTTTCACCCAAGTTTTGAGTTTTAAACCTCATCTTTTTTCTCATTCAACTCTCCAGATTTTTAAAAAATTTCAATTGCACCCTAGTCTACTTTTATCCTTCTCTCCGACGACGATTCGCAGTCATTGGCCGTTGGTCTCTCCCTCTCACCTTGTCAATCGCTTTCCTCTCCCACTTCAACTGTTTTTGTCAAAGACAAAAATGATTTCATCTTCATACTGACAAAGATAGTCAAAGAGCGGAGGGAGAGTGGCCGAGAGGGAGAGAGTGACGATCGGAGATAACGAATGATCACCATAGATTAGATTTGAAAAATGAGGACGAGAAAAAGGGTGAAACCAATATTTTTAGAAAGTTGAAGGGCCATTGTAATGAAAAAAAAGATGAGCGTTTAAAACTAGACTTGAGAGAGAGGAGTAGTCAGTTTTCAAACATAAAAAAAAAGAAAAGAGATTAGAAAGTAAAGATAAATATTTAAAAACTTTAAAGTAATTTAAAATATGAGTTTAAATAAAATTTTTAAATGATGATTTTATCTTTAACAATAACAATAAAATTTAAAAGATATGTAAATATTTAAAATTTTAATTATTAATAAATAAAAAGTTAAGTTTGTATCAAACCTTAGGTGATAAATAGACTTCTGCCCTTAACATAGTTATCAATTCTGAGGTGATAAATAGATATGCATGGTAGATTAATTAATTAATTACAGTCATGGTGCGAACGCGGATAGAATTAATGTCCACCCAAGATTCAGAGACAATACGAAGTTTTTCAAAAGTAGTACTACTACTGAATTTATAGCAAAACAAATAGTGCCAGCTGGCTGCAGCAGCCCTAGCTTTTGACGAAAAGGGGGTTGGAGTCCAAGTTTCTAATGTATTTCTGGCTGTCTTAATTCCAAATAAATCCTATTAATGATTTCAATGATAATACGAAAGAATACCATTATGTTTTCATTATTCATGTCTTAAGATTATATATTTTCGTGTATGTCAAGTGTAATCAAATTGAAACGGTTTGAGAACACCAACATAAGTGTAAGTGAAAAAAACCAACCTATACTCGGAATTACGGGTATCCAACTTTTGATTTTAGTTTTTATCCGAATTCAATCTATACAACATTGTTATTATATGATGATTAAAGACTATTTTCGAAAATAGAAGATTTTATATTTAAGAGTTTCTTTAATGAAAAATTGTTATGTAACACAATAGATATACATTAAATATGTATCATTATGTGATTGAATTATTTTAAATTAAAAATAAAATAACGCTTAATCATATAATGACAGATATAAATATATATTTAAAATAAATATATATTATATTACTTTTATTATAATATTATTTCCGAGTAAAAGTTAATTTAAGCTCATGGGCAAGTAAATAATAGAAGACTTGACTTGTGTAATTCTATCACGGCCATTTAAGTAATAGAAGACTTTAATTACTGTTGTAATTTGATGAATAGTGTGTTACAACTATTCTTAGTTTTAAATTATTTTCTTACAAAAAGTAAAGAAAGCAATGGTTGGGTATTCGATATGATAAAATCAAAAAAAGGGGGGTTAATATGTGCAGATATTTTAATGGCTATAAGAAAGTGTGGATAAGAGCATGCTCAACTAAAAAATAATTAAAGCCCAGAGCTTGCTTTTTCCTGCCGTCCTACATGTCTCATTCGACCATTTAAAATCATGTTACCTGTTACAAAATCCGTGTAATTCTTACCTAATCTGTTTAAGTAATCCGCCAGTTTCGCATCCTTTTTCTTTTATATTAAATTAATTTATGTTGTTACCTTCATTCAATAGCCGTCTTTGTCTTGATTGACTTCTATGGTGTGTTGGCCTTTTTTAAATGTATTCAATTTGTACAGAAGAGAGACCTCCTAAATTCAAAAGGAGGACAAATCCCTTATCATTAACTTTGGTGGCAGGCTTTGTGGATTTATGAAATGCCACCAAAGTAGGGTTGTCATGGATATATATGTATATATATATATATATATTATTGACCCATGTTGCTGATCAAATATATACTAGAGGTCCCTCTTTAACCCTTTTAATTCTTTTGGAGATATATTGATTTTAGGATTTTTATTGAAATTTTTAAAATTCTTTATTATATTTTATGAAAACCAACTTGGCATTCACATACCCACCTACAATGAATTATGAATGTATATTTTCAGTACTATAGTATTTTATTTTGGGTTTCATGATGGTAATATAAAGTTGAGAAATAAGTCGGACCTATTCATTTTGTTAATAGTTTACGTAGTCATAATTGTCGATTGAACATTTTTCTTGGTTTTTGCCCATACAATTTCTATCTTACTCTTTCTATTTTGTCTCTTCATTACTCGGACTCCAAGTTCATTAAAAGAACATTGAAATGCTTTATCAAAGTGTGAGATATGACATAGAGGCCATTAAAGAATTAGTTGTTGTCGGTGAAGATTGAAGAAGTAGGAAGGGTAAAGTAATTTTCCCTAAATGATAATAAGAACAAGATTAAGACAATAATACCAATGGGGTGCCCTCTTAGGTATTGAATTATATGAGCTTAATTAAGAGACAGTGAAGCGTGGGAAACAAGATTAGATATTCGATTGTGTTATCTTCTGCGTTACATATATAGTTCAAGTCAAACACTAATATATACATAATCCTCTCTAAGAGTCAACACAACTTTCTTCCAAGAATTATATTCCAAAAGACCCGCAAAAAGAAGGTGAAACTACTCCTAGATGTGCATTTGGTAGAAAATTTCCTCATAATGATTGTGATGTATACAGCGCTAGAATGAGCGAGTTGTGTAAGATTGTGAATAACCAAGAAAATAAGAGATGATTTGCAGGCCGAAATCCACATTTTCAAAACAAGAAAATCATAGGGTTGCTCTCACTACATTGTCAAATATTTGAAGAAAGTCATACTGAATAAGCCAGGGACCTAATTTTTGACGGCTTTTCTTTCTTCACTTGAAAAAAAAAAAAAAGAGCCATTTAAGAAAGATCCTTAGTTAAACTAGCATTGGCGGTTAAGATTGGTTAAAATAGGCAATTAGTTGTACTGTTAATTGAACAATAGAACTACTAATTTCGGGAATTTCATATATAAATCATGATATGGAAAGAGATATTAACATATTATCTTATTCTTCCTGTTTTCTAGTGTTTTTTCTTCCCTATTCTCTGCTTCTGTCTCCTAAAATAAACAAGTTTTGTTGAACTGCCAATACAATATAAGATTTAGTCAAATAATTATTCATAATATAATACGTAGATCCATTGGTCTTTTTGCTGAAGTAAGCCATCTCCATATATACTTAACTTAAGGAGACTACTTATTAAATTATGATTGACGCATATAGTTAGGCATTTTCTTGATTTTGTTGAACTGGGTTCATAGTTTTGGTGATGTAAAATTCACCTAATCTTGGAAGTACTTCAACAAAGAATTTAAAAAGCAGTTTTCAATGCATCAGATTTACGTTTGTTTTAAGTAGTTAGATTGGATCGTTGAAAGTTGGATGCATGCATAAAAAATGGATGTTTCTTGGGGATGACTATGTTTGTCTAATTAATAATATATGCTCAAATTTAACCTACCGTACCGATTACAAGTACTACTGTTGAAAGTATCTGCTCCATAATTGAACAAGTTTATGCATTTTGCTATAAAAAACTTCATTAAGATAAATCAATGAACAGACAGACAGACAGACAGACAGGGTCTATATTGAGTATTGAGAATTGAAATTCATTAAAACAAGCTGACAGAGTCAGTGGTTCAGGAGGGGAAATCTGGGCCTGCTGTGTAAACACAAGAAATGCTAGTTCGGTCCATTATGAGTCACCAGACCAGATTATTGGGCTGGTTCATGTGGTATGATTTCATTGACCGTTCCCATTCCACAATCTTTTTGGATTAAGAAGACAAACTAAATGCTCCTACCTACAAATGGTGAGAATTTCGAATAACATATAGTAGATTTAAAAAATTGGAGAACAACTATTTCCCAGTGGATTTAGGGTAAAACATGAAAAAAATAGTTAACTTTGGAAGTTTGATTATTAATGTTTATAATTTTAAAATAACATTAAAATGATGAAACTATACTTTTATTTCATCATTTTTCCCTAGGCCACCACCGCCCTTTATCACCCTCAAGAATACCACCATAATGGATAATGTCGGATCTGACTTAAATAGGGCAGCTTTTCCTCTCAACCATTGAATTCCTTGACCTTTCTCCTCCACAGCCACTACTACCTGCCACCATTCCTTTGTTGTTTGTGTCATTCATGGTAAATTTGAGTGGAAAAGAACTGATGTCAACCTTGGTACTATCGGTCTCGTCAATCACAACAAGACTACTCTCATTATGGTTTTAATGGTGGTGGGTAGTGGACTGGACAGTCAAATCCATCGGGTACAAATTTAGAAAGAGGAATCAGAAAATCAAAAGCGACATTACTTAGAAGCATTATAATTTGCACTAAATAAAATAGTCCCTCAATTGATATTTGCGGGAGATCTGCAGACGAAAGCAGCAGCCCCTGAAAACAGTGAAAGATTCTCTTCTTTGTAAATAGGCTAATATGTTTGATCTTTACCCTTGTTTCCTTTCACTACCTTCCAAAATACTAGTATCTTCCTTCCAATCTCTAAAATTTCCACTTGAAACTTTACGTAAAATGACTCAACTGGCTGAGTCACAATGTGACCATCCAGACGCTAATCATCTCTTCACAGTGTACGACACTTATCTTCATCTGTGGGCCGTGGCGCCGACTTGAGTGGCGTGCAATTAATTCCAATTACTGTGCATGGAAACTTTTTAGATTCTCCTTCTGTCGCCTTCATCTGAGCCCATTTGGGATCAATTTCTTTTCCCATCATGTGAATTGGAAATTTCTTGTCGTCGCCTTGGGCTAAGCCCACTTATCCCAACCAAACAATTTGGGCAGAGATAACGATTCTGATACATGGATGAAAATTAAGAAGACAGGGAGAAGAATCAGAGCCTTGAATCAATTATCTCTGATTTTAGACTCTTTTTCTGTATTTACTTATATGTTCTTATGGAGGTCTATGTTCTATAAAGACAGGGAATCGACGATTGCACCATATGGCTTTCTACAGCTCCGACTATCGTCATTCTTATCCTGGTGAGAGTTATCAAATTCCCAATAGAGAAAATTATCATAATGTTCCATCGCAAGTCTTAATGGCTGATTGCAGTCATGAATTTAGCAACCAAAACTTGTTTGAGTACCATCCTGTTTCTTATTATGATGCCTATTATCCCTTTGTGAACCACTCAGTCATTGCTGATTTTAGCGATGAATTCAGCAACCGAAACTTGTTTGAGTACAATTGCACTCCTTATTATGATTCTTCTCATTCTTCTGTGAACCACTCAGCCATGGCATACTCTGTATCCACTTTCTGTGAGCCAAAATCTATCGTATATGACCTTTACCATGGTGATTACAATTCCGTTTCTCAGTATACGGTCTCATACGCTGTCTCAAATTCTGAGTTAGATGATGCTGAGTTTGAAGAATATGACCCCACACCTTATGGTGGAGGCTATGATCTTACTCAAACGTATGGAAAACCCCTTCCGCCCTCAGATGAATTATGTTATCCTCGTTCGATGCCAAATTCAAGTGCTTTGCCTTCAAATGGTGTCAATTTTGGATCCATAGAATCTCCTTATGGGAAGAAAGACGTTGAAGAGTCTGCAGCAAAGCCTCATATTGAAATTAAACGAGCTCCAACGAATGAAGATACGCTGCAGGTTAGCAATGGAGATCGCCAAAACATAGAGTACGAAAATGCTCATGGCGGTTCCGCAGGAGAAGATGGTCATGATTGTGAAGATAGCCCTGCCTGGGCTAACCATGGAATCGGATCTAACGGAGGCAATAGCTACGAATACGACACGAGAGTGACTCAAATTCCATCCGGGTATGGCTTGGAAGCAATGGACCTTTGTGAGAGCATATTTGGTTACTGGCCTTGTTTAGCTAGGAATAACAGGAGTAGCCATGATTGTCAACATGTATGTAAAAAAGAAAGCAGCAGCAACCAGTGGAAAGAGACTGCAGATTATCTTTTTGGAAGTTCAAATACGTATGCCGAAAGAAGGAATGGAGAAGATAGTTACGGAGAACCCATCTGTAACTATGAAAGGCATTATGAGGAACAAGCTCTTCACAGACAGATTGAGTATTATGATGATGATTCTCAGACGTACAAGTTCAAGATTTTCTGATCTGGTCCTTGTAAAAGGTCTAGTGTTTATTTCTTTATAACAATATTTGGCATTGCCCATGGCTTCAATATGGAAATCAAAGGCTACATGATTAGTTAGTATTATTATAAATTTTATTAAGACTGCAGATTACAGGGAACAATGCAGAATATGCCACTTCTTACATGATTATAATTGCTCAATAACTTCTTTTTTCAGTTGTTTTTTTCTCTAAAATATAGATATTGCGATCATGGATGTACTAGTTCAAATTACATATTTAGATTCGTATTCATGTTGTGAGGGAACTGCAAAATAGTTGAAAGTTCAATGTGTGCCTACCCAATTTCAAACAGTTGACATTTTCACTAAATCCTTATCTGTTTCCATATTTGAGGAATGAAGAGGAAAGCTGAATATGGTTGATTGGTTGAGTTGATCCATTAACATGTTAAAAGAAAACAGAGAGTTTACTGATGGGTCTAAATTACTGAAAGAAGTTAGTTCAGTTCAAAGAAATTTGAAGAAGTTGGGTGATGATATTGTCTGTTCAGAGTTACAAACTATATTTTGTACTGCAGTTGCCAATTATGATTGACTGTGATTGCTGACTGAGATATTTGGTGTTTTAGTTGCTGGTTATGTGATATCTTCTGGAATTTTTTTTTTGGTGTATTGGTAATTGTTTTTTAAAGTTGTGAAGGGCTCTGGAGGTGTTTCTTCTAATGTAGTATTATGTGTGAATGCATTGAAGATGTGATGCAGAAGTTGGTGCAGTGGTTAGTGTTAAAGGGAGCAGATACTCTGAGGATTTTTGGTATATGAATTGGAGTTAAATATAGTGCTGAGGAAGATTAAAATTAAAGGAGTTAGCGTAAATGTTTCACAATATGTTTCCTATTGCATGATAAGTTTAAAAGTGTAAAATGTAAACTATGCATTTTTAAACTTTACAAAACGCACTGTCTCATTTTACCAAGACTGAAAACCAAAACTATCTTCCCTTTTGCCAGTTAGGAACATTCAAAGAAAGGCTAGAGCTTTGTTGTGTCTTTTCATATACCCTAGGATTCTAAGCAAGGCCCTTAGTCAAAAAAATGTGTTTTGCCAAGCCATAATTTGGACAGTCATTCCTGGCCCCACTTGTCATCATAAACTTCTAACCAAATGTTATAAAACATTGAACCCTCCTCACAAAACCTCAACAAAAAGAACATCAGTGTCTGTCTGCCTCTGTCCTTTAACCTTGAAAATGACTCTGACGGCAAAATCTATTTTCACTCTTTTACTAACACTTCTTCTTTATTTCTCGGTCACCTCCTCCTCCTCCTTACAAAACCTTCTTCAAAGCCAAGGCTTACCTGCTGGTCTCTTCCCAAACAATGTTGAATCCTACACTTTCGATTACCAAACTGGTCGGTTGGAGGTGTATCTGGAAAGTTCCTGTCTGGCCAAGTTCGACGGTAGAGTTTACTTCAGCAGTGTGGTGAGAGCGAGTCTCAGTTATGGTGGGTTAATGGGACTTGAAGGTATTGCTCAAGAAGAGCTCTTTCTTTGGCTTCCAGTTAAAGGTATCATTGTCGATGATCCATCTTCTGGGGTCATTTTGATTGATATTGGTCTTGCTCAAAAACAACTCTCTCTTTCTCTCTTTGAAGACCCTCCTGTTTGCAAGCCTCAAGGTACCTTCCTCTATTCTGCATATCTCTGTTTGTTTGGTTCTTAATTTAATTCAAAGCCTTACATCTATTTCTGATCCTGTGTACTCATTTTTACTATTTGGGGGTATCAAAATAATTGAAAATAAACTTGGAATGCAGGTGCTCTACTAGAAATTGTTGGGAGGAAGATGGGATCATCTCAAGTTCAGCAATGAAAGCTTGCTTGAACATTGCAGAGTTTAGTTATGTTATCATCTTCTTAAACTTTTAGAGGAATATATCGAGTTCATGTTTGCTTGATAGATGCTATGATGAGGATTATAAAAAATGGAGTTCTCTGCTTGAGTCCATAATTAAAGCTGTTCAATCTGCGAATTAGATATTCAAGTTTATTCACATGGCTGCAATCTCGCCATCACGGACCTTGGACATAATTTTAACAGAGGCAGTGAGTACATACTTTCGTATCTGCAATTTGCATTTAACCATTTTTAGCAGAAATTACCAGGCCTATAATTTGCTTTGGGATTCTGGTAATTGAGAGCATCACATTATCACATTTTGATGATTAAGTAATCCATCAACATGGAGGAGTCACATAAGCTTAGAGTCGATAAGTTTTGGATTCTGCATTAAATTCTGTCTATGCTGTTTTCTTTTTTCCTTATAAATATGTTATTTCATTTTTGGATAAATCGATCCTAAACAGTAAACGACACGACAGATTATTCATCATTGAAACTTTCTAGTTGAACGCATTTTTGCAGTTTCTCTCTTGGAATCAAATATTTGATTGTGTATGAGTTTTGTTTTGAGATTACTTTTTATTATTAGTGGGTTTGTGTGTTGCGACCCAACAATATACGAAATCCGAACAAATGAAAGATGCTACAATCTACTAGAGCACTCATGGATGGTCACATCAATTTTATAATTGGAAGCAACAACTTAGGCATGCATATGTTAATAGGAAGTCAACAATCAAGGGACCAACGGTTGATTGTATATCATAGGTTTATTTAAGAATAATCACAATAAAAAAAAGCCCAAAGGACCCTCAAAATATATTGATTTTTCAAGTTTTCTCCTGTTAACTTTAAAAATTTTATTTACCTACTTATAGGTAGTTAAAATTAACTGAGTCTGTTAGTTATATCATTTTCTCTCTTAAACCCTTAAAACTAATAATTTTTTCTAACCCAAGTTTTCAAAAACAACATTTTCCCCCTAAGATTTTCAAACTTTCAGATTGAATTTTTCGACGACAATCGACGATCTCCAGATGACGTCTTTTTCTATCCTCCTTGGCTTTATCGTTTATAAAGACGATGTCTTCATCTCTGGACGAAGATGATTCATCTTCGTCCGAGATGATGCCGAGGAGGATGAAAGGAGCACGACAGGAAGAAAGAGATGTTAGAGAGGAAGAGACGCCGTTTGGAGATCGTCGGTCATCATCGAAAAATTCAATTGAAAGTTTGGAAATCTTAGGGAGGAAAATATTGTTTTTGAAAACTTAGGTTGAGAGAAATTGTTAATTTTTAGGGTTTGAAGGGGGGGAGGGGAGAGGAAATAAAATCAAATTTAAGTTTATTTTTAATATTACATATAAAATGATGATTTTACTCTTGAAATCGTTAATTTTAACCGTCTGTAAATGAGTAAATGAGATTTTTAAAGTTAACGGGGAAGAAACTTGAGAAATCAACATATTTTGCATGGAAAATAGTCCTTCGGCCTAAAAAAATTATAAGACCTAGAGCTAGACTTCGATGGTTGCATCTTCCATAGAGTAACGCCTAATCCGTTAAAGGCTTTGGCCTATTGTAATCAAGGGTCAAATTGAACTCTAGAATTATATACATTGATGGTATCTTATTTTAAATAAAATACTTTATATAAAATTAGTTTATAAAATTTATTTATATATTTTATATATACTTTAGAAAAGTTTTAAATATTAATAGAAGTGTTGTATATACTTTGGATTTATTCTTCGAAACTGTAGTGTTATTATTATTACTTTTTATTATTCTGAAAACAGCTGGGTTTGTGTGATAATTATTACAAAAACTTTAATTTATTAATCTCCATTTAAATATTTTCTCCAAAAAAATGAAAATTCTTTATAAAAGGTAATCGATTTATTGGATTAATAATATACCATATATAAAATGTGTATACTGTGTACTAAATTTCCAGGATGGAAGAATTAATATAAAGAGCAATATTATATATACCTATTTTAAGTATAAAAATATATATACACTTATATGTGTCATCATATAATTAGTTATTACTTTATTCTTAATTTAAGGTCGTTTAATCATCTGATAATATATATAAATATGTATATATTTGTATACTTAAAATAAATATATATAATTTTATTGTAATATAAAATATCAATTTAAAAATACATAATTAATACACAATTCTTAAGGTTGATAAGAAGGAAATTAGTTTATGTTAGGAATGAATTGAACAGCATTATCACTCATGATTAAGCTTTAGAACAAAAATAAAGTGAATTAATCTAATCATTCCTTCAATAAAATTGCTATATGATTTACATCTAATTCATTCCCTACCACCCTTACGCATCAACAATCTATGGTAAATGTTACACATAGATCTTGTAAGGGCTTTTTTCGTAAACCACCTCTGGCTTTTGAAATTACTAGAGGTAATATATTTCCCATATGCAAGGTGTTAGAGTTAAAAAAATTAACCGTAAAAAAGAATAAATAATATATCATTATATGATTTAATGTTATTTTATATTTATTTCAAATCAATTAATCATTCGATAATATATTATCTGTATATTTAATTATATATTTAAATGTATATATATATAATTTTCTCGTAAAAAAATATATTACCCTTTTAACCACAAATAAGTGGCATTTGTATTACCGTCATGCCTCAAATAATAGATAAACAAAATTACAATAGATTTTGTCTTAATTTTTAAGAAATGAAAAATACTAAAACCTAAATTAAAAAGACTATTAAAAAATGAACCCATGCCCTCACTCATGGATGGTGCTAAGAATGAAATAGAGTGAATTAATGTTAGAAAATAATAAGATATAACAGATGGCTGAATAATAATGAAATTTTGAGGGATCAATATAAGAAATTAAGTGTTTTATTGTATTTTATACAAAATATTTTTTTTTTCAAAATTAAGAGGACTAACTCTTTTTACTTTTACCTCGCTCCATCAACGTCTTTATTGTCTCATGAATTCCACAAGAATATATTACCCTTTTAACCATATGAAACCCTTTATTTATATGGGTGAACATATTGTGTTGATTGCGGAAATACCCACACAAAGTTTATAGTTAGGGTAATTTAAGGGAAAAAGGAAAATAACCTTTTTCATAAACCTAGGATAAGCATACTAACCAAGGGCGCTGGCCGCTGAGTAAGAATGTGTTAAAAGTGTTTTGCCAACCCATAATTTGGACTGTTCTTCTGGCCCCCTCTTAATAATCATGATTACTCATAAATCCCTAACAAAACCACCACCCAAAAGCCACAATAAAAAGAACATCTCAGTCTGTCTGCGGTCTGCTTCTGTACTTTAACCTTAAAAATGTCTCTGACAGCAAAATCTATTCTGTCTCTTTTTCTTGCTCTTCTTCTTCATTTCTCCGTCACCTCCTCCATCCAAAACCTCCTTCAAAGCCAAGGCTTATTACCTGGTGCCTCAATACAGGACCTCCTTCAAAGCCAAGGCTTGCCTGCTGGTCTCTTCCCAAACAATGTTGAATCCTACAGGTTTGATTTTCGAACAGGTCGGTTGGAGGTGTTTCTGGAAAGTCCTTGTCTGACCAGGTTTGACAGTAGAGTTTACTTCAACAATGTGGTGAAAGCTAATCTCAGTTATGGTGGGCTAATGGGACTTGAAGGTGTTGCTCAAGAAGAGCTCTTTCTTTGGCTCCCTGTTAAACGTATCATTGTCGATGATCCATCTTCTGGGCTCGTTATGATTGATATTGGTCTTGCTTTAAAACAAGTCTCTCTTTCTCTCTTTGAAGATCCTCCTGTTTGCAAGCCTCAAGGTATATCTCCCTTTGTTTGGTTCTGAATTTAGATCAAAACCCTGTGTACTCATTTTTACTATTTGAGGTATTAAAATATTTGAAAATAAACTTGAAATGCAGGTGCTTTACAAGAAATTGTTGGGAGGAAGATGGGATCTCAAGTTCAGTGATGAAAGCTTGCTTGAACATTGCAGAGTTGAAGTTGTGTTATCATCTTCTTAAACTTTAGAGGAAAATATGGAGTTTATGTTTCCTTGATAGTTGCTCTGAGGACTATAAAAATGAACAATGGGGATTAAGTATTGAAATTGAATAAAAAATATTTGGTATCCCTTGATTATTAACTGAAAGTTCTTCATTGTCCTTTTTCACTCATGAATGTGTGTTGCTATGATTTTGAAGGAGAAGCCGGTTAATTTTCCAGATAAAAAAATCTTATACGTACTTGATCTCAATCAAGTGATGTTTAGATTGATGTGAAATGGCTGGTTTCTCTTGTTGGATTGTGATGAAGTGGCATATTTTGCTAAGCAGAGATACGAGATGGGATGAAGAATTAATAAATTTCGGTGGAGGGATTCATTCATATTGTAACAGCACCAATTTGTTGTCTAGAAAAACTAGGAAACATTTTTTATTCAACTTCTCCGCTGCCTAATTCAAGTTTATTCACATGGCTGTAATCCCGCCATCACAGACCTTGGACATCATTTTAACATTGTAAGCAGACATTACCAGGCCTATAATTTGATTTGGGATTCTGTTAATTGTAAGCATGGCAGTATCACACTTTGATGATTTAAGTAATCCATCAACATGGAGGAGTCACAGAAGTTTATAGTGTAATCTCTATCAATAAGTTTGGAATTGTGCGTTAAATCTTCTCTACATTGCTTGTTTACATAAAGTTATAATTCTCATATTGCTTATTTAAAAGATTTGTAAGATTTTTTTTACCTCATAAATATGCTCCTCTGTTTTTAGATGGATTAATCCCAAACAAAACGACACGATAGAATAATAAAATACTATTAAAGTGTACATTTGGAATTTAATAGTTGAATACGTTTTTGCAGCTTTGCTTTTCTAAAAGTCTCATGATTGATTAAGGATTACTTTAAGTTACATGGATCGTAAAATTTATTTATATAAAAGTTTGTTTTGAGTTTAGTTTTTATTATTTATAGATTTGAGTGTTACATTTTAATGTTAGATATTATTTAAATGAATGAAAAATCCTATAATTTAATAAAACACTGATAATTGATAACATCATTTTTATAATCGAAGACAACAACTTAAGCATTCATGGCATCTACTAATTGAAATTGAAAAAATTATGGAACCAATGGTTGATTGTAATTTATGTGCTTATTTAAGAATACCCTTCAGCCCGTATGCTGCAGAGACCATTTCCTGATATAAATTGGCAAGAAAAGCCATCACAGTGTTGAATTACATAGTTTCAATATCTCTTCTTGTTAATCAAAGGAATCATCAACTACTTATATTGCAGTATTCCGCAGATGAAATTGCAACTCAAATGAACTGAACAAAGCCTTAATAACCTTAATCAACATACCCAGAATCTACGGAGATTGACCATTAGAGTAATAGTTACCCAGGATCTTCAGCTTCCTAGAGCTTCCTAACTATTTGCCCCTTTTACAATTCATGGTTTACTTGGCAAACACAGTTTCAGAGGTGGATATGAACATTGCTCGTCTGGTGTTGAGTCATCAACAGAAAATCAAAGCAATTACAGGGCTGAAAAAAACAAGACTTGTTCTGACACTTATCAAATTGCAACAACCAAATTACTATTATTTTATTCAATACCAGAATTATATTCTCACAGCTTTAGAGTTTTATCAACCATACATTACATGCTCCACCACAGTCTTTACATGTTTCTAATTATATCTTGAAGCAACTTTTTGGTTTGCTCCACCACAGGTACATCTCCATAAATCCCCTGCAGCCATAAAAAAAGAGCTCATTACAATTGTTCTTGAGTACTGTTCTTTGCCTTTGTTTTCAAGAACTACTTCTGAAACTAAGTCGCATAAAATGCTTATTGTCACAGCTCAAGATTGGTGAGCGTGACAAGAGTTCAGACAAATAGTTAATGGACGTGCTAAAAAGTGAGTGTGCGTGACTGTTACTTAAATGGGATGTTCCAGCCGAAGGTATATTGAAGGAAGACTGGACCAACCATGCGCAAACAAGTCAAGAGTTAAAATGACTCCTCTAATGTGTCCAATGCAAGAAGAAACTAGTGACCCCAAGACACTCATGAAACCAACAATTATGTACACTAACTCTTTAGCATACTCATTAACCGTATCTGTCCAAGTCACTGCCACGCTCACTAACCTTGAGCCGTGACATTATTCTTTGGAAATACCTCGACACACGATGAAACAAGAATGGCTCCTTTGGAGGTAGTAACATTGGCGTCTGTGAGTTCAAAGCCAACCGAAGTCAAGGCCTCCAGAAATTTAGTGATTGCACCTCTTTTCTTCTCAAACACAATCCTTATCCAAAGTCTTTTCCCATCAATATCAGTCACCTTAACATCTTCCTAAACACAATATAGCAAGCTTGTTATACAATGCATTGGATAAGCCATAATATAGATAATATAACTATGTGTACAAACAAAATGTACAAACTTTTGAACCTTTATTCCATAGTTTTTCATCTGCTCCGAAGCATCAATCTCATCCCTTGTTGACTGCTCATTCTCTTCCACGAATAATGAGTCCCTTTCAAGAAGCTGCTCGCTAAGAGCATTGACATTCCTCTGCAGCATCAGGATGTAGGTAATGGCGTCCTCAATTATGGTTGCTTTATTCATCTAATCAAACCAAGAAATAGTTATTAGAGAAACAATAAAATATAATCTGACAAGTGTTAAAAAAATTTCAATGGGTAATGGGGTATTTGCATTTGTAATTATGGGGACTATTGAACGCAGAGCCAACAGTCTGTCACTGAGTTTTTGCCTCCGGCGTCTCTCCGCATGAAGGTTCTTCGATTTGTACTCGGAGTTTTCATCATAGACTTGTCGCCTCTGGGCTTGAGCAATGCGTACTGCATCAGAGCCAGAGCCTAAAAATTCCATTTGTTGAGTGTGCTAATGAAGGCTGCTTCTCTAGAGTGAGTTAGTTGTGTGGTTATTTAGGAGATATATTTATATTGTTTTCAGAGTGTTTACAGAAAGAATATGGTCCCAAATTCCAACTGGGTGTTGTGTCAGTTGTACTTTGAAAAAAATTGCAACCCAACAAACAGTTTGGCTTCAGAGAAATGGTTGTACACTTGTACTCATAATTGATCCATGAATAGATGGCCAGGATGGTTGAAGTACTGAAAAAAATATTGAACAACTGGTTTTGTTGCTGTTATCTCCTGGCCATTTTGTTGTTGACTGGAAAGTACAAATTGTGTGAGACTGAGACATACATATTCTCTTCCACAGTAGTACAATTTTATTCTGTACAATGCTAAAGAGATGTTAATTTTTAATGTGCTGTACCAAAACAGAAACAAAGGCAACATTCTAACCAGTGAAAATCTAAATCTCTTTCTAAAATACCTCCAAATTGTAGTAAGAAAATAAAAAATTAAGTGAGCTAACTAATTTTGCTAATTTCTTGCCAGTTTGAGTACCCTTGCAGTACATTGATTTGAATACATCAAATGGTTAGTCGACCTATAAATATGATAATACCTGGCTTTCTCCCCACAGTGCTGGGCTAGGGTGTCCTTGCCTTATTCTGTTTATTCTTGTGAAACTATTTAGTTCTTTATTATCATTTTATTGTTATTGAGAAACCTTTCACCGTCGATGACTGAATATTTGGCTCCCATAAGCACCAAGCGGTTAAATCATGCTCCCAAATGACAAGAACTGAAGGACTAATGATAGGGACCAAGGCATGGAAGAAAAACAAGGTTAAAACATAAAAATAAAATAGATTAAGGGAAGATTCGAAATAAGAGGAAAGTTGAGTGAAAAAAGTAAATGAAGAGACATATTAACCTTTAATCGTCTTTGTAAACGAAATCACAACTTTAACTACGTTTGTCTTGCATCACATATTATCATGCCTTAGTTTCCCATCAACCAATGATAAGTATCATTGACAGACTATCTCCATTAACACATGAAAACCCAAAAATAAATTCAACTAAAACCTTGTAAAAAAAATCTATGATTTGGATGTTTCCTTAATTGTTCCCCCTATGTGTTAACAATTAACCAATATAACAACACACCGTCATTGCAATGTTAGAGATAACACAATTTAAAGCTCAAACTCATCTTTCAAACTTGGATGCATTGATGTTTATAAGAGTTTACATCAAATAAGTTATGGTTTAAGGTATTTTGATGGAAGCAATATTATCAATCAGATGAGGGGATAATCTTGTTACAAGTGAACTATTTAAAAAAATATTAAAAATAATTTTATATAATTAATTATTAAATAGATAATTTAAATTATTTTAACAAATAAATAAACTTGTTTTGACGACAAAAACACTTTATATGAGCAAAGTCTTGTATAAGTCTTAATAATTGCACAAATTTGTTGATTATTTCTATATAAGTTCCTCTAAATATGGTTATTTCAATTAATAAAATGGTTAATCATTTTTGCAAGATATAAAACTTATGACAAAAAACAAGACGAAATAAATTAATCGAGAATTTTTTACATAATAAAATTATATATACTCATTTTTGAGTGCATAAATTGGTAAATATATGATATTTTAATATGTAATTAGATATTATTTTATTATTTATTTAAATTATTTAATCATATAATAACATATCATATATGTATTTATTTATGTATACAAAAATATATACATATAATATTGTTCAATAAAAAAAAACATTGTTTAGTTTTGATAATTAATATAATAAATTTTAATTCAAATATGAAATTATATAAAGTTTATTAATCTTAAAACTTTTTTATATTGTCTTTTTAATTACCCAAAAAAAGTTTTTTATTAATTAAAATTTCGAAGATTTAAAATAAAAATTAAAAACAGTATTTTCATTACTATTATACCTTCGATTAAATAGAAGAAACCAAAAATCATTTCCAAACCCTAAAACCCTCGTCCTCCCAGCCTTCGCTAGCACACACTCTCTCTGCTTGAGTCCCCACTCAACCAAACGATGCATTTTCTTTCCCGTCTCGTTCACCGGTTCTCCACCGTTGCCACCTCCACTTCCAATGTCGGCTCCATCAGCACGGACCTGTACAAAGAAAAAGATCTCAAAAGACTGGTGGATAAGTTTAAAAGATATTCCGACCTTGAACGTTTCCGCACCAAAACGGGCATTTACAAGGAAACGGTTCGCCGCCTGGCCAATGCTAAACGCTTTAGATGGATAGAAGAGATACTAGAACACCAAAAACAGTACAAAGACGTGTCTAAGGAAGGTTTTTCCGTCCGCCTTGTGGCTCTGTATGGACAAGCTGGTATGTTTGATAATGCTCACAGGGTGTTCAAGGAAATGCGTGAACGAAATTGCAAGCAAACGATTTTGTCGTTTAATGCTCTCTTGGGGGCATGTGTTAACTCCAGGAAATTTGATATGGTTGATGGGTTGTTTTCAGATTTGCCAAAGAAGTTGGGGATAGAGCCTGATCAAGTATCTTATAACACGGTTGTTAAGGCGTATTGTGAGATGGGTTCGTTGGATTCAGCAATTATGTTGCTTGATGACATGGAGAAGAAGGGTGTGGAGCCAGATAGGATCACGTTTAACACTCTTTTACATGCTTTTTACATGAATGGACGGTTTGGAGCCGCTGAGATGATATGGGAAAGAATGGCAAATAGGAATATTACACCTGATATTAGGAGTTATAATGCCAAGTTGTATGGATTGGCAATGGAGAAGAGAACAAAAGAAGCTGTTGAGTTAGTTGAAGAGATGAGGTATAAGACAATTAAGCCAGATGTCTTTAGCTTTAATGCTTTGATAAAGGGGTTTGTTAATGAGGGGAAGTTGGAGGAAGCTAAGTGGTGGTATGATGAAATTGAGAAGAGTGATTGTGCTATAAACAAAGGAACTTTTACAATACTCGTTCCCTTAGTTTGTGAGAAAGGTGATTTGGATTTTGCTTTTGAACTCTGCAAGAAGATTTTTGGTAGGCGGTGCCTTGTTGATGAGGAATTGTTGCAGCTTGTTCTGGATTCATTGGTTAAGGAGTCCAAGATTGAGGAGGCAAAAGAGTTGGTGGAGCTTTCAAAGACGAATGATTACTGTCGTTACAATCTGAAATTTTCTTCAAATGAGTAATACAGTGTCTTTCAAGCTTTCCTTCTTTTGTTTGTTTTCTTATGGATTAGATCCTTGTGAAGTTTTATCTCCCTTAGTATCACTGTCAAATTTGTAGGAGTATGGCAATGATTTTTTTTCTCCATGTTTTCCATAATCAAGCTGATGCGAAACTGTTTTGATGTTTGAGTTATTTATGCTTTATACTTGAATATCAATTATGTTATGCAGTTTTGATGGTATCTCTGTTATTCACATGGTATAATTTTGGTCAGGTGTAATTTCCTTTTTGAACTTTTCTCCGAGTTTAGCATCTGTGAGTTTTATTTCAAGAAGAAAAGCAAATGTTATAAGCCTGTTTAGAGGAGTTAGCATGCTTTTAAGCTTTGAAAAAGAGTTAACAAGTAAATTTACCTGAGCCGCTAAAAATACATGTAGAGTTTTGACCACTGTCATCCTAGAGCTTCTTGAATGGAATAAGAATAGGAATGGGAATGTCAATAATGGAAAGAGTGGAATGAGAATCCCTTATCAATAAAACTACGCTTATACCTTTTTGGTATATAATTTGATTATACAGATAATGTGATTTGATGATTTTAAATTAAAAATAAAGTAATACACATCATCTGTGTATCCAAATTATATACCAGAAGTATGTATATACAATATTGTTCATCTTTTATTTACTTGGTGTAATGATATTAATTATTGTTTTTTAATATTAGAATATAACTAATATTTTCATCACAAACTAGCCTTGAAGTTTCATAGTTCATCACCTGATATACAGTTGTTCACATTTTCAATGAAATGTATCTTTTATAAGTTTACTCACATTTTCATCATTTTTAAATAATATTTTAAGAATGCCTTCATACTTTTGATTAAATTATTGTTTGTTTTATTTTTAAGTTACATATTTGGCTCATAAAAGGATGGTGCCATTAATTTACCACCTTAATATAAAAAAAATCAGTTATTGATTCTAACATTCAAGGACCTTTTTTTACTTCAAACTTTAAATTGAATCTTCTTTACTTTAATGGTAGATGATAGAATAAACTCATGGGGGTACTTCATGATGAAGGTGATGAATTATGGAAGTACACGCGTAGTTTATAATGAAATTGTGAATACTTGTATTCCAAGCGATGCTTTATCTCCTCTGGGTTTGGACGTAAATGTTTTGCTTGTTTTGTGCCAGGTTAATCTCTTGGGCTAACTCCGGGCTTTGGGTTAAACTGAGTTCATATTGGATTTTTCCATCCCCTGTTTCGGCTTTTTTTGTTGGGGCTTTTCTCAATATGGGCTAAATAATTGCTTTTATGGGCCATTCTTCACAAACATGGCAGGTTGAACCCACATGGAATCATACCCCCACAAGAAAAATCTTTTGATGGAAGTCAAAAAAAATCATATGCCCACAATTAGGGTAGCTTGATTCTAGGGATTTAAAGATCATTTTAGTAATTTATTTTTTATTATTTATATTATTTTATTTGATTCATCAGTAATAAAATATTACGGTAATCTTCTATTATCAATGTTAACGTGACATGTAATATAAATAATAATCTGATTATCATTTTCACCTTAGGAATTAAATATTTACTAAGGTAATCGTGATTTTATTATAATTATATTATTGTTTATTATATTTTTGAGATAAAAATAAATTTATTTTTAATTAATATAATAAATAATTTAAAAATATTTAAAAATAATTACATTCAAGAGTATTTAAATACAATAATTTACTAATATTTTTTTATTATTTTTAAATTAAAAATAATAATTATTTATACCTATCAAATTTTATCAAATATAATAATTATTTATATTTAATAATCTTTTAAATAATATACTTTTAAAATAATTTTTTTATTTTAATAATAAACTATTATTTAAATCAAATAACCCGACATAGTATAATTATTTATGGAAAATTTGTAAGGGCTGCCACCTCAGAACTTCTTATGCGAATTTTCTCAGAACCACATAGAAAACATTTAATTAATTGTTGACTTTCGCATGTGAACATGGAAAGTGAAATTTTCTCCTTCGAACGTTTGGATTGATGAAGTTGGACTGATTCTTATATTCTAAAACCGAGAGAGAGAGAGAGAGAGAGAGGGAAAAATCATCTTCACCTAATGCTCAAAAATTCAAAAGAAGAAATTATGGATGTTGATCCTTTAGAGCCCACATGCATGTGTTTCATGAACATGAAGGCAGAATAATGCATGGTTTTGCTCACTGTGTTCTAGCCCTCGTGATTGGACTGCATTTTTGGCCACTCATGCTGTTGAAAAATAATACAAGATAAAGAACAGCATCGAGACTTTAAAGGGTGATTAAACCTTTTTTCAAAGTAATATTTGTCTTCACTTGAAATTGATGGTCTGTTGAAGGGTTATGCTAAATTATTCTAAGATACAATAAAACTTCTGAGACATGAACACCAATTTTTAAGTCTCTTCTAAATTAACACAATAACGATCTTCATTAATACTGTGGGAATAGAAATTGGAATATAAGGGAATGAGATGAAAATCGGATTAATTGATTTGAAACTGATTTAAACTCTAGTAGACATGAAACAAACACGAATGTCGAGCAAAAGTTGTATTAAAATGGTAAATAAACAGTTGAATTGAAACTACCAAACAACCCAATATGATCTTTGTTAATATTGATCTTAATTTGTTCCATAATAAAATAAATAAATAATCAAAATATTAAAACAACTCATCAGCTGTCATATATCCCAAGTGTTAATGTGGGATTTTAGATTGCATTTCTTTTAAACACAAAACTACATTAAAATCCAATACAAAAATAGAGTTCAACGAGTGTCCCGTAAGCATAAAAAATATCATCAATAATGTAGATGAAGGATGTAAGTTTTCTAAGCTCAATTCTTTGTCATGACATGCTTGCATCTATGAGGCAGGCCATGAACTAAATATACCATTTAAGCGGTTGGTTTCTTACAAACTTCAACTTCTTAGCCAGACCGAGGTGCACAACATACATTAATTTTTATTAAACTAAAAATATATACAGTAGTATTTTTTTCTCTCAAAATAAAAGCATAAAATATTTTGACTAACAGACACAGATGCATACATTAATTGTAAATTCCTTTGATAGGTACAGTTTCAAAGAGAAGGGACTTAACATATTCCTCGAGACCTGGTAGCCGTTGGTTGTTATCGTAACTGTACATCAAAGGAACCATTCTTGCAAGATTAAGAGAAGCCTTTGTGATTCCAGATGATTTAAATGGGTTGGGAGAGAGGCACTCCTTGTTCAGGATCTTCCATGCATATGAAATCTTACTAATAACATGTTTTTCAGTAGCTTCTGCATCACAGTCTGGGTGTTCCTTCATATAGTAATATAAGTACGACCCATCTCTCCCATCCTGATTCTCATCCTGAAATTAATTCAATGGTATAATTATTATTCTGTCGACCTCAAATTAAACATGCATATGGATGACCAATAAACGACTGAATGGAGATCTGTGATTCACTCTTCAACATCATCAAGTTCTAACTTTATTTGTAGCTATCATTATGCAATGAGTTTTTGAGATCACATCTTACCTTTGCACTTCCCAAGTCATCCCAAAGCCGAAGAATTGTTGCGGTAGATGAGATTATGACTGGGTTTTTGTCAATAAGATCCAAAGTCTCTGTTGTTAAATTCTCACCCAACAGAAAGAAAATATGCACTAGCCCCACGTTTACACCTGAAGTAATAATCCCGTTTTTCAAGTACTCTTCGGCCGTGGGCAAGTCTCGAGAAGAAAACCATTTTGCTTCGACTAGAAATGCATTGCACAAGCTTCCCCACTGTAGACAATAAATATTAGCTTGTAAAATTCGATGTTAAATTCTGTTTGGTAAATAAAATAAATAATTATATTATTCGTATACCGCTTTTTGTAGGGAATTCACAGGATTATAGCCATGAGCTTCGAATATCTTACGACTGATTTCATTTGTGACATTATCAAGAGCTTTAAAACATGTCCTCATGTACTCAGGTAATTGATCTACAGCAGCAACATCCCATCTACAACATTTGATTTCCAATTCGTATTACTTTTCATATTTGAGAAAGCAATTAATGATCTGTTTATAAGATACCATTAATTAATGGATATATACCTATTAATTATTTCTGTAAAGAGACTGAGTTCATCGAGAGTTCCGTGAACATCAAAAATGTCATCAATAATGTAGACGAAGGATATGGCTTTTGTGAGCTCAACCCTTTGCCAAGACAAGTTTGCATCCGTGAGACTGGACATAGACCAAATGTACCATTTAAGAGGTTGATCTCTGACGAACTCCAACTTCTTAGACAAACCCAGGTCTTTCCACCATCTAATATATACATCGCAAACATATAGTTTAAAATAGGGAAACACAACATCTGATAACGACAAAATATACATATATAACTATTCTTGAGATGATTAGACTTACTTTGATATTTGTGCCACTTCCGTTTGGTGCAAGGATTGCACCAAATTAAAATCTATTTTGGCAAGATCTTCAAAAGCATGTATATTTGTGAAAGCTTTAGGATAGGTGGCAATTTTGTATACACGGAATAAAATAGTGCTAAAAATTTCAATTTCCCTAGTTTAAAATAGGGAAACACAACATCTGATAACGACAAAATATACATATATAACTATTCTTGAGATGATTAGACTTGATGGGAAATTGAAATTTTTAGCACTATTTTATTCCGTGTATACAAAATTGCCACCTATCCTAAAGCTTTCACAAATATACCACAACAGTACTCACCTTCCCCAAAATACCCCTCTTCAATTTTTTATACACAAATTCTCTCTCTTCTTCTCTGCAACTTTTTTCTCTCTTCTTCCTTTTCTTCCAAAGTGATAAAAGAATCACTCTCTCTTCTTCCTCATCTTCAAAAACAAAAGCAGTAAATCACTTTGAATAATTCTTCAGATTAAGAATTCTTCAAAGTAAGGATTTAAAAAAGAAAAGATCAACCTACAAAAAAATCAGCTACATCAATTTTATATCCTGGAAGAAATGACCATAAAAAAAAATCATTTAGTAGGATTTAATTGAAAAAAAAATTAACATTTAAGGATTAAAACTGAAAAAAAAAAATTTGAGATAAACCGAAAAAAAAACAAACGTAGGCGTGAAATTCTGGAAATTATTCCTGTGCTGTACATATAAGGAATATATTATAATATTATATAATATAATATTATAATAATATATATTATATTATATTATTATATATAATAATATATATAATATAATATTTTATTATGATATTATAATAATATTAAAATATATTATATTATTAATAATTATATATTTTATATATATATAAAATGGTTGGCGAAATCGCCAACCCTTGGCGTCGCCAAGGGTTGGCGATTCCGCCAACCATTTATACTAATATATTATATATATTATTATATTAATATATTAATTTTTTATATTATTATATAATATATTATAATATTATTATATTATAATATATATAAAGGGTTGGTGACCGCCAGCCCTTTATATTAATATATATAATATATTATATTATAATATTATATATTATATAAATAATATATTATATATATTATTATATTAATTTTATATATTATTATAATATATTATATAATATTATAATATAATTATAATTTATATTAATATATAATATATTATATAATATTATATTATACATAATATATTATAATATAATTATAATATTCTAATTAAAAATATAATATAATATATTAAATATAATATATTATATAATTATATATTATAATATATTAAATATAATATATTATATTAATATATAATATTATAATTTAATAAAATAATTATATAATATTAAAATAACATATTATATTATTAATAATATAATATTATTATATATATTATATATTATGTAATATATTATAATTATATAATTATATATTATATTTAATATATTATAATATATAATTATATTATATTATATTTTATATAATATATATTAATATAATATATAATTTTGTTACCAAGGGTTGGCGGCATCGCCAACCCTTGGAGCCGCCAAGGGTTGGCGATACCGCCAACCCTTGGTTTATATATTATGGCACCCTTGGTTTATATATTATACATATAATATATAATATATAATATATAATATATAATTAGCAAAGGTTGGCGGGGTCGCCAACCCTTGGCGTCGCCAAAGGTTGGCGATGCCGCCAACCTTTGGTATTATATATATATAAAATATTTTATTATAAATATTATATATAATAAAATATATATAATTATATATTATATATAATAAAATATATATTAATATATTATTATATATTATAATATATAATATTATAATATATTTTATATATTATTATTAATATTAATATATTATA
This sequence comes from Mangifera indica, assembly GCF_011075055.1. Classification (NCBI taxonomy): domain Eukaryota; kingdom Viridiplantae; phylum Streptophyta; class Magnoliopsida; order Sapindales; family Anacardiaceae; genus Mangifera; species Mangifera indica. The sequence continues at coordinate 12,897,469 of NC_058148.1, read as the reverse complement.
TATAATATTTATATAATATAATATATGTATATATTATTACCAGGATTGACGAAAACCCTTATCAGTTTATTTTATATATTAAATTATATAATATAATATTATATTATATTATATTATAATATATTATATAATATATAATAATATAATATAATTATATTATATTATAATATAATATAATGGGTTGGTGTCTGGTGACGCCAACCATTTGCATGTAAAAAAGTATTAATATAATATATAATATATTTTAATATAATTGTTTGGCTAATTGTTTTTTTAACCTTCAAAAAAAATAAAGCAAGCAGAGGGTTGGCGACGCCAACCCTCACAGATATTAAAAGGCAAAAGGTTCCTCCAACCCATTATTTATATATATATATATATATAATTATTTAATTATATATATATATAATTATATTATATATTAATATAATATATTATATTTAATATATTATAATATATAATTATAATTATATAATATATTATATTTAATATATTATATTATATTTTTAATTAGAATATTATAATTATATTATGTATAATTTAATATTATATAATATATTATATATTAATATAAATTATAATTATATTATAATATTATATAATATATTATAATAATATATAAAATTAATATAATAATATATATAATATATAATATTATAATATAATATATTATATATATTAATATAAAGGGCTGGCGGCCACCAACCCTTTATATATATTATAATATAATAATATAATAATATATTATATAATAATATAAAAAATTAATATATTAATATAATAATATATATAATATATTAGTATAAATGGTTGGCGGAATCGCCAACCCTTGGCGACGCCAAGGGTTGGCGATTTCGCCAACCATTTTATATATATATAAAATATATAATTATTAATAATATAATATATTTTAATATTATTATAATATCATAATAAAATATTATATTATATATATTATTATATATAATAATATAATATAATATATATTATTATAATATTATATTATATAATATTATAATATATTCCTTATATGTACAGCACAGGAATAATTTCCAGAATTTCACGCCTACGTTTGTTTTTTTTTCGGTTTATCTCAAATTTTTTTTTTTCAGTTTTAATCCTTAAATGTTAATTTTTTTTTTTCAATTAAATCCTACTAAATGATTTTTTTTATGGTCATTTCTTCCAGGATATAAAATTGATGTAGCTGATTTTTTTGTGGGTTGATCTTTTCTTTTTTAAATCCTTACTTTGAAGAATTCTTAATCTGAAGAATTCTTCAAAGTGATTTACTGCTTTTGTTTTTGAAGATGAGGAAGAAGAGAGAGTGATTCTTTTATCACTTTGGAAGAAGAGGAAGAAGAGAGAAAAAAGTTGCAGAGAAGAAGAGAGAGAATTTGTGTATAAAAAATTGAAGAGGGGTATTTTGGGGAAGGTGAGTACTATTGTGGTATATTTGTGAAAGCTTTAGGATAGGTGGCAATTTTGTATACACGGAATAAAATAGTGCTAAAAATTTCAATTTCCCTAGTTTAAAATAGGGAAACACAACATCTGATAACGACAAAATATACATATATAACTATTCTTGAGATGATTAGACTTACTTTGATATTTGTGCCACTTCCGTTTGGTGCAAGGATTGCACCAAATTAAAATCTATTTTGGCAAGATCTTCAAAAGCATGTATCCATTTATTTTCGCTTGGGAACTCAGTAAGAAATAAGTTATTGGCCATCAACCTTGCCGGGCTTCTGTGAAAGGGATGCGCCAACGTGTTCTCAACAATCTCAGCTTGAAAATGGTCAAGATTTTTCACCTGTTCAGTTAGGAGCTTGGCACAATAATCACCAGCTTCATCAAGCACTTCTTCTCCATGTATACTTAGATGTGAAGCTTCATATAAACCCATCAATCCATTAACATCCCCGCGTACTTTCTGATTAAGCTTCCCTTCCTTGTTTTTGAAGTTGTTAAAGATGTCTTCATAAAACCGGTAAAAAGAGAAGAAAAAAATTACCTTCGGGTTTCATTAATAAACTATTAACCGAAAAGAAAAACAAAGGTGATGGGAAATAAATGATATAAATACCTGCAGGTACATAGTAACCATGTTGTCTCAAGAGTCGAAAACGAAGGGCAACTTCACAAAGATCATCTTGATTGTGGTCATCATAAGAACTAAATATCATGAACTGCCTTTGGAGAATTTGCTGAATCTCGTCTCGGAAATGATAGTCAATGCCTGAACGTTGAACAGCATCAACCATGGCCAATCCTTCAACAGGATCCTCTCCCACTTTGCTGAGTATATGCTTAAATGCTTTCAGTTTCTGCGCATATTGCTTACTATATATATTATCCTGAAAAATGAAAGACTCTATTAGCATTCAACTGCACTCACTCACATGGTGATTGGCTTAAAATGAAATATTGAAAATTTAGATTGAAACTAGCTGTGAGTTCATTAGGATCCGTGAGGAACTGCTTGAATGGGATCGATAGAACAGCACTACTGGAAGTAATGCCTTTTGTCTGATCATTAGGAGCTTGAATGAGATTAACTGGGTTGGAGATTTTTGAAACCTTTTTCGGTGCAATTGGAAGAGCAGATGGAGACAAGTGAGACATAATTAATGTTTATCAGCAGGAATGTCTTCAGAAAGATTGATGAGAATTATAGAGAGCTCAACCCAATTTATAGGATTATTCTTGTCAATATGACGTGATCTAAATTGGAAATAAGTTACTTCATGACACTTTTTTAAAATCAATAATGACGTTATAAATTTGTGACCCTAATTTATGTTGGTATTAATTTTACATCATTGACAGCTTCTCTCTATCACCATGTAATTGTTGGACTTAATGAAATAAGTGGTCCTTAACTCTCCCATTCTTCACTTCAGTTACATCTTTGATGGAAGGATATATAATAAGATATCAGAATTATATCTCTGGGTGACGAATTTTGAAACACATACATCATTCTTTTGTGGAAGTCGAATTATCAGGAAGACTTGGCATTCAGTAGACAAAGCTAGCTGATACTCTGGTGCAACTCAATACTAACAATGGCAAATGGTTAGCTTTATATTTTGTAAATTTTTACTTTGATTATATTATGTACAATTTTGTTTTCTATGCATAGATTATAATTATTAAATTAAATGTTACATAGTTCAAAATACAAAATTTAAATACCAATTTTGTATTTATAAGATTAAATTAGTAAGATGCTCATTTTAAAGGGATTATGAGTAAATATGAGCAAAAGTGGGTGGTGCGAGTGTTTTTTTCTTGAATATATTGCGAAGCTTGAATTTAAAGACTAATAAGCCAGAAAAGAAGTCTAAGATCTTCCATCAGCGCTTTTCGTGTTTCATGAATCCAGTCTTGCGCATGTTACACATGCCATCAAGTTGACATTTCTTCTTCGTGCCATACATTGTGTTTTGTATTACTTGTGTCCTTGTCTGGTCAATTTAGCCCTTCAAGTGTGAAATTGTGAATGGTGAACCGCCGCAAGACGGCCTTTTCCTCACATCCCAACTGTCAATAGATGTCTATCTACAAGATTTGTTTGCACGGATTGAATATGTGGATGAAAATTTTTAACTTATTTTTTGATAGTTTTGAATGGCAAGTTAAGATTGTTTTTTTCCCCAAACGACCAAACTTTGCATTGAAGATATCATTGGACAAAGAGAGAATTAATGTGTATATGGAAGACTACATGACACCACATGGTATGAAATAAGATGTGTCTTAAAATAAGGCCTACCCCCTTTGAACTATGTTGAGATATTGTGTAATCAATACAATAATTGTTGTCTAGGTAATCATCATCCCTTTAGGATTAAACCGACCACACTTAGATGGTCAAACCTCGAGTATAGTGATCAGTTTCACAATCATTATACCAATTAAGTTAATATTTTAATATATTGAGATCGAAATCACTCTTTGTCCATTCTTAGTCATGAAATTGTTGTCAATTTAGATAATCTTGAATAGTTGACTTCAAATAGAATTTTGTATATTTGGATTGTTTTTCATTAAAATATGAGAAACTTCGTGGGCAATAAAGAGGTAAATGTTGGTAAGTGTTGTCGTTGATATCTAAATTAAAATCCTAAATTTTTATAATAAAAATATAGTAAAGAAAAGTAGAGATTATTTTCTCAAAGAGTTCTAATTAATAAGTTGTTACTTATCTCACAAAACAATGAATTTTGGTCCAACTTAGCTTCAAATGTGTTCAAAACTTCTTAAGTGCAAAAAGATAAATAATTCTATTAGAATGCATTAAATTTTCATACAACATAAGAAAATTAGAAATCAAAATAATTACAAATAACAACATTATCAAATGCCACCTTTTAAAAGAGTTGCATTAATAAATAACTTCTAAAATTTCGGGCACCAGAGTTCTTTATACCAAATTTAAAAGGGTGACCAAATATTAATCCCTTACCCGCAATGCATAGCCATAAATCATGTATTCATGTTTACGTCACAGCTTACATGCATGGTGATGCAGACTTCCAAAGGTAAATTAAAGATACCTTTTCACTTGAAAACGAATTTGTAAATCCTAACAATCACATATTACTTTGAAGAAACATGACACAACCTTCCTTTTCTTGGCCCTACTATTCATATTCTCTTATTTTGATGTCCAAATCAGTTAAAATAATCATAAAAAGTATTTTACGCATATAATTTTACATGAAATTGGTTCTTTTTTCATTTTTTAAAAAAGAATAAGAAAATGAAAATCAAACTAAATTGATTTAATGCTCAAAAGAAATAAAATTATTTTTTAAACTGTAATAGCTGTTAATTATATATGTATTTTTTACTTTTATTCATGTTCTTATCACTATTTTATGTTATCAAACTAAATATTGACTTTAACCATTAGAGTGAAACTTTTAAATTGTTTTCTTACTTAAATAATTCCTCGCTGTGATTTGATTTTTATTGTTTTGTAACTGTTTGATCCCGACTTAAAAAATATGTCCACATATGTAAGGATATTTTCCGCAACACATCTGAAATTTCGTTCACAGCATGTTGTTCAGCATAAGCTGCAGAACCTTGGCGTAGTAGTACATGAACAAATGACCCAGCTTTCCCTTTCTGAAATTCATGTAATAATTAACTGTATTATTAAATTTCCATGCGAGACAATAACACTGGTCCAATACTTGTAATTGTCTTCTACAATCAATACCTTTGTCGGTTGCTCTTTGCGGTTGCTATTCACGAGATTGATTGGTATTGAAATTTATAAGAGGCCCAAAAGTTGTTTCCATCAGCTATGGCGAGACTTTAAAGTGGTTTTCTTTAATTTTTAAAATTTAAATACTTATTTAAGAGTAAAATTTTATTAAAAAATTTAGTTAAAATTAAAAATAAAATATTATTTAATAAAAAAATTTAAAAACATTAAATTCATTAAATTTTTTTTCAAATTTTAAAAACTAACAATTTTATCTTTACCCAAAGTTTTCAAACTTTGAAAAGTAGCATTCTTTCCCCCTCCCAAACTTAAGGTTTTCTTCCTCTCAACTCTAACCACTATCTCCAGCCACCGGTGACGGTGCTTTAAACCCTAGTCCATAGAGAAAAATCCAGTCATCTCTCCCTATACAGACGACAATGCATTGAAACAAAATCGTTTAGATTTTCAAACGATTTTTGTCAATCCATAGCTAGAGAGGAGGGGGAGAGAGGTTGGGAGGAAGAGATAAGACGGGAGGGAGGACGACCGATGACCAAAGATGATGGTTTATTGCCAAAGAAAAGAGGAAAAAACTCTAAAGGAGAAATTGCTACTTTTTAAATTTTGAATGAAATTTTGAAGGGGGAAATTGTGAGTTCTCCAATTTGAGGAGGTGAAATGATAAAAGTTTTTTTTTATTAAATAATGATTTTATCTTTATTTTTAATTAGAATTTTTAACAAATATTATCTTTTTAAGTGAGTATTTGGGTTTTGAAAATTAAGGATAAGACTTGATAATTTTACTATATCTTAAGTGAGAATAAGTCTTCTGGCCGTTATAAAATTGTCTTGTTTTTCCTTTCTTTGCTTGGCAGCGGCACTTCCTAAGCCCTAAATCTTCCCAAATCCGAAGAATTGTTGCTGTGGACCGGAGGATAGTATTTCTGGTCCTGGGTTATTGTCAATAAGTTCAATATTTTCCTTTTTAAAATTCTAACCCAGAGAAAAGATTATACCATTTAAGCAGTTGGTTTCTTGCGAACTTTAACTTTTTAGCCAAACAGTAATCTACGGTATACATAAATTTTTATTTAAACAAGCTTTCAACAGGTTTTTTTTCTTCCCTCAATATAGAAACATAAAACACTTTCCTATTTATTTAATACTGACTAACAGGCACAGATGAACACATTAACTGTAAACTCCTTCGGTAGGTACATTTTCAAAGAGAAGGGACTTAATATATTCCTGGAGACCTGGAAGCCGTTGGCTATCGTTGTAACTGTACATTAAGGGAACCATTCTTGCAATATTAAGAGAAGCCCTTGTGATTGCAGATGAAAATGGGTTGGAAGAGAGGCACTCACTATTGAGATTCTTCCATGCATCTGAAATCTTATTGATAACATGTTTTTCAGCAGCTTCTGTATCACAGTCTGGGTGTTCCTTCTTATAGTAATATAAGTATGACCCATCTCTCCCATCTTGATTCTCATCCTGAAATTAATTCAATATTATAATTATTTTGTCAACAATAAATTGAAGGTGTAAGATTCACACTTCAACATCATGAAGTGGCTTCTCTTTTTGTGGTTAGCATAATGCAATGAGTTTTTTTAGAACATGGCTTACTTTTGCACTTCCCAAGTCATCCCAAAGCCGAAGAATTGTTGCGGTAGAGGAGATTATGACAGGGTTTTTGTCAATAAGTTCCAAGGTCTCCGTTGTTATATTCTCACCTAATAGAAAGAAAATATGCACTAGCCCTACGTTTACACCTGAAGTAATAATCCCGTTTTCCAAGTACTGTTCAGCCTTGGGCATGTTTCCAGAAGAAAACCATTTTGCTTCGACTAGAAACGCGTTGCACAAGCTTCTCCACTGTAGCCAATAAATATTAGCTTTTCAATTTTTATGTTAAATTGTATTTGGAAACACAAAAAAAAAAAGATATTATAAATATACCACTTTTTGTAGGGAATTCACAGGATTATAGCCATGAGCTTTGAATATGTTAAGGCTGATTTCATTTGTGACATCATCAAGAGCCTTAAAACATGTCCTCATGTAGTCAGGCATTTGATCTACAGCAGCAACATCCCATCTACAACATTTGATTTCCAATTCGAATTACTTTTCATATTTGAGAAAGAAAAACTTATTGGTCAGTTTATATGATACCGTTAATTAATGGATATATACCTATTAATTATTTCTGTAAAGAGAGTGAGTTCAGCGAGTGTTCCTTGAACATCAAAAACGTCATCAATAATGTATACGAGGGATATGACTTTTGTGAGCTCAACCCTTTGCCATGACAAGTTTGCATCCGTGATACTAGACATGGACCAAATGTACCATTTAACAAGTTAATCTCTGGCAAACTCCAACTTCTTAAACAAACCCAGATCTTTCCACCATCTAATATATGTGTTACAAATATATATTAAAATTGGAGAAACACAATATCTTATAATGACAATCTAACTATTTTTGAGATGATTAAACTTACTTTGATATTTGTACCACTTCCTTTTGGTGCAAGGATTGCACCAAATTGAAATCTATTATGGCAAGATCTTCAAAAGCATGTATCCATTTGTTTTCACTTGGGAACTTACTAAGAAACAAGTTCTTGGCCATCAACCTTGCCGGGCTTTTGTGGAAGGGATGCGCCAACGTGTTCTCAACAACCTTGGCCTTAAAATGGTCAAGATTTTTCATCTGTTCAGTGAGGAGCTTGGCACAATAATCACCAACTTCTTCAAGCATTTCTTCTCCATCTATACTTAGATGTGAAGCTTCATATAAACCCATCAATCCATTAATATCTTCGCATACTTTCTGATTAAGTTTCCCTTCCTTGTTTCTGAAGTTGTTAAAAATGTCTTTTTCACACCGGTAAAAAGAGAGAAAAAAATTACCTCCGGGTTTCATTAATAAATTATTTAAAAAAAAAAAAAAGGTAATGAGAAATAAATGATAGAAACACCTGCAGATACATAGTAACCATGTTGTCTCAAGAGTCGAAAACGAAGTGCAACTTCACAAAGATCATGGTCATTGTGACCATTATAAGATCTAAATATCATGAGCTGCCTTTGGAGAATTTGCTGAATCTCGTCTTGGAAATGATAGTCAATGCCTAAACGTTGAACAGCATCAACCATGGCTAATCCTTCAACAGGATCTTCTCCCACTATGCTGAGTATATCCTTAAATGCTTTCAGTTTCTGGGCATATTGCTTACTATAAGTATTATCCTGTAAAATGGAAGACTCGATTAGCATTCAACTGCACTCACTCATACGGTGATTGGCTTAAAATGAAATATTGATAACTTACACTGAAACTAGCTGTGCGTTCATTAGGATCCGTTCGGAACTGCTTGAACAGGATCGGAAGTAGGGTTGGATTCGAGCCGAGCCGAGCTCGGCTTGTAGCCAGTTCGGCTCGGCTTGTTTACGGCTCAGCTCGACTCATTTTTCATATAAAACGACTTCGTTTTGTGTATATATATGAATCAAAATGACGTCGTTTTGTATAAAAAATTTTTAAAAAAAATCTACCGAGTCAATCTGAGTCAATTCGAGCTCGATTTGAACTCGATCGAGCCAAACAGAGCCCGACTCGTTTCGGGCTCAAACCAAGCCGAGCCCAGCTCAAACTGGCTCGACTCGAGTCCAGCCCTAATCGGAAGAACGGCACTACTGGGAGTAGTGCTTTTTTTCTGATCATTATGCAAATAAGTAATTTGTGAAAGTTTTTTCGGTACAACTGGAAGAGCAGAGGGAAACGAGTAAGCCATAATTAATGTATGTCAGCCGGATGTCTTCAGAGAGATTAATGAGAATTGTAAGGAGATCGACCCAATTTATAGGACTATTCCTTTCACTATGAAAGAATCTTGCCATATTTCCAATTTGAAAGTAAAAAAAAAATTACTTCATAAAACTTTTTTGCAATCAATAATGATATGTATATAAATTGAGGTCTTAATTTATGTAGGTACTACTTTGACATAATGTCCTAATTATCAGATGGTAACTTAAATAGAAAATTTTATTAAATTAAATTTTACATAGATCATATACAAAATTTAGATACCAATTTTGTATTAATAAGATTAAATTAACAAGATGCCCATTTTAAAAGGATCATGAGTGAACAATAGCAAAAGTGGGTGGAGCGAGAGTGTTTTTCTTATCTAAAGACTGGTTGTGACTTATGACATTAGTCAATTTGTCTTGAATATGTTGGGATGTTTAAAATTAAAAATACGAATACGCCGGAAAAGAAGACTAAGATTTTCCATCAACGCTTTTCACGGTTCAGGAATCCAAAGTAAGCCACGTTAGCCCTTCAAATGTGAAATTGTGAAAATGGGTGAGCCGCTATTGAATATGTGGATGAAAATTATTTACATATTTTTGGATAGTTTTGAAGAGCAAATGTGAAATTAAACGCTTTGGTCGTTTGGTTTTTTTCACTTTTTCCAAACGACCAAAGTTTGCATTGGCGCTATTATTGGAGAAAGAGAGAATGCTATTTGGAAGACTACATGACACCATATGGCATGAAATAAGATATCGACAACCTCCTTTGGACTATGTTGAGATGTATATTGTGTACCGGATAAAACATTTTTTTGTCCAGGTAATAGAATTATTGGAGAGTATAATTCATGGATCAATGTCATACTGGCTTTTAAGAAAATTACCCTACAACATAAATATACACCAAATTGTGTTACCTAATTAGTTTTACAGGTTGAATTGTAATTAAAAAGGAAAAGAATTTGTGCTGGAGCAATACTCAAGTCTGATCTCCATCTCGAAATTCTTTAAAGGTTAAACATTTTTCTCCTATTCAAGTGCTTTTCTCCCGCCGGTGCAATGTGTTATACCTTTAGTTGTTATTGAAGTGATTGTTGAATCAAACATTACACTTTAAGCTATATTACAATGTCATCTTTGTCTCTTCAGTTGGATAAAAATTATTTGTCTTCGTTTGACAAAAATGGTCAGGTGGGAATGTCGGCCAAGAGAGAAAAAGATGGTGGGAAGACCAGTTGACGATGGGAACAGCAACCAGTCACCACAGATGGAAATTACCCTTGAAGGAGGGAGAATGTAGTTCTTTAAAGTTTAATAATTAGGGAAAATTATTAATTTTTTAAATTAAGGAGAAAAATGATAAAAATATTTAAGGTTTTAAGGTTTAATAGTGACATAACAATTTTATCTTTCATTTTAACAAAAATTTCTAATAGAAATTAGTCTATGAATGAGTATTTAGATTTTTCAATAGGCGTGAATATATTATTGAGATTAAGATAAAACTTGAGTAAAAAATAGTCTTTTGCCCAAAAAAAACAAAAAAGAAAAACCACCTCTTAAAAAAGTTGAATTAATAAAAAACTCCTGAAATTTGGGGCACCAAATTTCTTTATCCGAAATTAAATGGATGGCTAAGTATTTATCCCTTACCCGCAATGCATAAAATCATCAATTCTAAGTTTACGTCACAGCTTACATGCATGGTGATGCAAACTTGAGAAGGTAAGTTAAAGATTCCTTTTCTATAATGGTCCATTCGTCCCTTGCACAAGAGTTATGAATAACGTTGGTGTGAAATGGATGGGTAAGGATAACTTGAAAATGACCTTGTAACTCCTAAAAACCCATAATACACATCTTACTTTTAAGAAACATGACCGGATAGATACGAACCAGACCAAGTTCGAACACCCTTTGGCTTGAGTTTAACTCAAATAAAAGATGGTCTAGCTTGAGTTTAATTTAGATGAAAAAAATAGTTCAATTGGGTTTAATTTCAGTTTGGCTCGATTTTGTAACTCGAATCAATTGGTCGAATTTATAGCTTGATTCAGTTCTAATAAATGACTTGAATTGATCGTTTAAATGTATGACTCAAGTTTATAGTTCAATAATAAAACGACGTTATTTTACTTAAATACTATTCAAAATTTCTTATTCATACTGAACTAAACCACTAATTCGAACAATGAATTTGAAGTACATCGTCTCTAACAATAGTTTCAAAACCCTAGGGAAAATTTGTCACTTTGTAAACTTAAATTATTAGATTTTTAAATTAAGAGGAAAAATATGATAGGTTTTTGTTTTTTTTAATATTTTTACCCTTAATCTATTAGTAAAATTTAATAAATGAATGAGTATTTAGGTTTTTAAAAGATAAATGGTTAAAACTTGGAAAAAGAGTAATCTTTGGATGAGAACAAGTCCTTTGACTTAACGAAATAATAAAATTACATGTATAAATAAATTGTATGAACTTTTGTGTACAATCTAAGATAATAAATAGTTGGAACTTAGGAAAAGAGTAATCTTTGGACGAGAACAAGTCCTTTGGCTTAACTAAATAATAAATTATGTGTATAAATAAATTGTAAAAACTTTTATGTTCAACCTATGATGTCAATTTGTAATTAAGTGATGTAATTATATATATATATATATATATATTTGTTCTCACTTCAAAATCACCCAATAATATATCATGCCCTCAACTTCTGCATAAAAGTTTAAAGTGTATTTGTAAATTCCTATGATAGGTACATCTTCAAAGAGAAGGGACTTAATATATTCCTTGAGGCTTGGAATCCGTTAATTGTCATCATAATTGGACATTAGGGGAACCATTCTTGCAAGATTAAGAGAAGCCCTTTTGATTGTAGAAGAAAATGGGTTGGAAGAGAGGGGCTCCCTGTTGAGGATCTTCCATGCATCAGAAATCTTATTGATAACATGTTTTTTAGCAGCTTCTGCATCACAGTCTGAGTGTTCCTTCGTATGGTAATATAAGTAACCCATCTCTCCAATCCTGATTCTCATCCTGAAATTAATTAAATATTATATTAATTTATTAAATAGTATGACTAATTAACAACTGAATGGACAAATATGATTCACTCTTCAACATCATGAAGTGCTATCATTTTTTGTAACTATCATAATGCAATGAGTGTTTGAGATCACGACTTGCCTTCGCACTTCCCAAGTCATCCCAAAGCCGAAGGATTGTTGCGGTAGATGGGATTATGACTAGGTTTTTTCAATAAGTTCCAAAGTCTCTGTTGTTATATTCTCCCCTATAGAAAGAAAGTATGTACTAGCCCCACGTTTACACTTGAACTAATAATCCCAATTTCTAAGTACTCTTCAGCGTTGGGCAAGTCTCGAAAAGAAAACCATTTTGCTTCGACTGAAAATGCGCTGCACAGGCTTCCCCACTGAAACAATAATATTTGCTTGTAAAATTCGATGTCAAATTCTATCTGGTAAATAAAAATAAGTAAAGATATTATAAATATACCGCTTTCCGCAGGAAATTCACAGGATTATAATCATGAGCTTTGAATATCTTAAGACTGATTTCATTTGTAACATCATCAAGAGCCTTAAAACATGTCCTGATGTAGTCAGGCAGTTGATCTAAAGCAGCAACATCTCATCTACAACAGTTGATTTCCAAATCAAATTAATTTTGATATTTGAGAAAGAAAAACTTCTTGATCGGTTTATAATTTATTGTTAATGGATATATATATATCCCTATTAATTACTTCTGTGAAGAGAGTGAGTTCAACGAGTGTTTCCTGAACATAGAAAATGTCACCAATAATGTAGATGAAGGATATGGCTTCTGTGAGCTCAACCCTTTGCCAAGATAAATTTGCATCCGTGAGACTAGACATAGACCAGATGTACCATTTAAGAGGTTGATCTCTGACAATCTCAAACTTCTTTAACAAACCCAGGTCTTTCCACCATCTAATATATTTATTACAAACATATACCTAAAATAGGGAAGCACAATATCTGATAATGACAACATATATAACTATTCTTGAGATGATTAAACTTACCTTGATATTTGTACCACTTCCTTTTGGTGCAAGGATTGCACCAAATTGAAATCTATTTTGGCGAGATCTTTAAAAGCATGTGTTCATTTGTTTTCACTTGGGAACTTTGTAAGAAAAAAGTTGTAGGTCATCAACCTTGCAGGGGGTTTGTGAAAGGGATGCGCCAACGTATTCTCAACAATCTTAGCTTGAAAATGGTCTAGATTTTTCACCTGTTCAGATAGGAGCTTGGCACAATAATCACCAGCTTCTTCAAGCACTTCTTCTCCATGTATACGTAGATGTGAAGCTTCATATAAACTCGTCAACCCTTTTACATCTTCGCAGACTTTCTGGTTAAGCTTCCCTTCCTTGTTTCTGAAGTTGTTAAAGATGTCTTTTTCACACTGGTGAAAAGAGAAGAAAAAATTTCATTAATAAATAATTAATAAAAAAAATGGTAATGATCATATAAATGATATAAATTAAACATCTGCAGGTACATGGTAACCATGATGTCTCAAGAGTCGAAAGCGAACGGCAACTTCACAAAGGTCACTGTGATCGTGACCATTAGAAGAACTAAATACCATGAACTGCCGTTGGAGAATTTGCTGAATCTCGTCTTTGAAATGATAGTCAATGCCTGAACGTTGAACAGCATCAACCATGGCAAATCCTTCAACAAGATCTTCTCCTACTATGCTAACTATATGCTTAAATGCTTTCAGTTTCTGCGCATATTGCTTACCATATATATGATCCTGCAAAAAGGAAGACTCGATTAGCATTCAACTGCACTCACTCACACGGTGATTGGCTTAAAATGAAATACTGAAACTTACACTGAAACTAGCTGTGCGTTCATTAGGATCCGTGAGGAACTGCTTGAATGGGATCGAAAGAACAGCACTACTGAGACAAGCAAGTTAAGATAGTTTTTTCTTTTTTTTTTCCTTTTTACAAACGACCAAACTTTGCATTGGCGGTATTATTGGAGAAAGGGAGAAAGTCTATTTGGAGACTGCATGTCACCGCATGGTATGAAATAAGATGTGTCTTAAAATACCGGCGACCTCCTTTGGACTATGTTGACAGGATTTTTTGTCCAGATAATAGAATTATTGGACAGTATAATTCGTGGATCAATTTCATATTGGCATTCGAGAACAAATCACCCTTCAACAGTCGTAATCTTCTGACAATCTTTATTCTTTCATAAATTATAAATATACTTAATACAACCTATTTATACAAAATAGAAGAATATAATTTAATTACATGTTGGTTTTTATCGTTACATGTGGTTTATATTATATAATCTTTTATTGAATTGATGAATTTTCCAATTTTTTTAGATTTTTAAATAATTTAATAATATAATATGGATTTTAAATATAACATTATTTTTACTAAAATTTAAAATGTAATTTTTTTTTACTCTATTAAAATAAAAGATGGAACATTGGAGGCTGCTTAATATGGATCTAGACGACAGTTCATCTAAATTCAAATGATACTCGTTGTTCATTCTAGACAATGCTCGTCGTTTATTCTAGACGATTGAGCATCGACCAATAAAGACGACGCTTGTCATCTAGAGATCTGGAGGACGGTTGTCATATTTGGATGATAGTTATCATCCTCTAGATGAGTCTGTATTATTCCTCTGTTGTTATTCAATCGTTCATTGGAGAAAGTGATTGGATTTCAACAAGAAAAAATAAATTTTTCAAAACTTAATTTAACAAAAAAAATATTAGTTTTTCAAACTAAAAAAAGAAAATGAGATATAATTTTAATTATTTTAATATTTTGATAAAGTAATGAATTTATTCTTTAACCCTAACAGAAATTTATGAATATATTCTAATAAATTAAAACTTAGATAGATATTTAAATTTTTTATCTGTTAGGTGTATATACATCATGTCAACAAAACTTGGTGGGGAATTGTTATTTTCCCTTAACAATATTAATCTGTTAAGACATCCTCAACCGCTAATGGTATAGCTTCATTCCTGAGTAGGGATTCCAAACACCAATGACCAAACAGACCAATTACACATTCCATGAATGCAGTGTCGAGAACTTCTTGCACAATCTCTAACCTCACATAACGAGAGAGAAGAGAAGAAATGGGGAGAATCACGTTAATAATTATTCCAGTTCTTCTCTTCTTGTTGTTTACCCTGCAAGACCCTTCCGTTCAGGTACTTAACTGCGCTGTATTTTATATGACAAGTCATCAATTTCTTCAGGTTTGCTTTCGATATCATATTCATTTTTGTTGAATTTTATGTTGCAGGGTCTTGAAGAATCAGCTGTCAGGTGATTCTGCCTTCTTAAATTTTCAATTGAAATATGAAATTTACGCCTTCATACTCGATTGGCTAGATTGACTACTGAAATTATTAACTGGGGTTAATTAGCCGGTAGTAAATCGAATAGTTATTTGTTTTGTGTAGAAATCTTAACCTAGAATCGGGGCAGGTTCTTGAAGTTCATTGTTCAAGAGAACGAAGCAGGGCAGCCTGGGACATTATAGAGGAGGTAATGTTTGTAGGCCTATGAAATTTTTCGTTGAATTCAAATTATTGGTGTGACTAATGACTTTCTTCTTGAATAGTATTTGATGCCGTTTGTAGAGCAAGAAAGGTTTCAAATTTCGAATAAGTGTAGGCTTCATCAGGACAATGATATGTTTAGGGATCAAGAGCAGCACAAGATTCATGTGGATATAAACGAATGGCGGTGTGGATATTGTAGGAAAAGTTTCCGTGCTGAAAAGTTTCTTGATCAACATTTTGACAACAGACACCGCAATCTTCTTAATGTCGTATGTGCTGCTTTTTCCTTGACTTTTGACCAGTGCTAGATTTATTTTGCTGCGACATGGTGGTTTCATTTTGGTTCATTTGATCAAGCCCTAATTATTACTTCGTGCTTATGCTTATGTATTTCTGCAAGACATGTTTTTAAGTAAATTGAACTGCATTATAAGTTTAGATTAATTGAGTAGATAATAGACGCGATTTACAATTGTATTTTAGTTCTAAATATTATTTTAAAAAAATTCTTCATAAGTAGATTAAGTCAGAATATGATTGTCAAATGGAAAATTAAACTAGACTGTAATGTAATTTGGATCTTCTCAATTTTCAAAAAACCTGATTTATTACATACATTGTTGATCATGCTGCAAAATGTCTGTATGTTAAGAGTGCAATTCCTTTATGCTATGTTTTGTGATTTCAGATTAATGAAATTCTGAAAGCAGAATTGTCTGTCCAATGATTCTCAAACATGTTTCCTTTTAAATGATCTAAAAGATGTTGTTGCATAATTGAGTGTAACAGCATCTTAGTGTGATTTCTTTTGGCATAGTAAAATGAAATTTATTATATTAACCTGACAATTTTAAATGAATTCAGAGTCAGAGTAACTGCTTGGCTGATCTATGTGGAGCATTGCATTGTGATTTCGTGTTGAATTCCAAGTCTTCCAAATCCAAGTGCAATCCTGCAGCTGTTGCCAGGAATCGCCACCTTTGTGAGGTTGTGTCTACTACCATAATTCCTTTCATTTTTTATTGCAGTATTTTGTATTCTTTCATTTTAACTTTTTTTTTTTTTTAAATGTAGAGTATTGCCAACAACTGTTTTCCTATTAATCTGGGTCCTTCAGCAAGCCGTCTTCATGGTATTATTGTTTTGTATGGTCTAGAAGATATTTTATGCCCTCTCTATCATTTTACTGACAGCAACAATCTAATTGTGTTACGCTGGATCTTTCACTTATTTAAACAATATGTGTGTTCCTTGGACAGTTACTAATTTATCTTGGTGATTTTCTCATGTACTTGTAGAATTGTTTTTGCATCAATTTTGTGATGCCCACGTTTGCCCAGCAAAAATAAAACCATTTCCTAAAGGAGGCAAGGTAAGATTTCAAAATTTATTGTCTACAGTAGAGCTATGATTTCCAGTAAGAATTAACACTGGTTTTGATACCGTAAATATATTTTAAGACCATAGTACATTTATACATTTGGGTTTTTCCAAAGAAACTACGGGTAAATTCTAATGTTAGTTTGACCTGTGAATTTAAAATTTCTGGCTAATGCTTTCCACATGGGATTTGGTCTGCCTCAAAGAAACTTTAATATTCCATTTAGTTTATCTTGCATGAAAATTAAATTTATGCTTCATTATTAACATTTATCATTCCTTTGTTTCATTTCTTCAGAAGCAAACAAGTATATTCTACCTGGCTATTTCCATTTTGACTTTGATGCTGCTACCCATATTCTATCTTATTGTTTACTTATATCAAAGGTATGAGCTCTGGTTTATATATTTCTCATCCTGGTCAAACCTTTTGTAATAAATTCCACAATTTTTATTTTTTGCCTGCATTGCAGAGAAATAAGGAGGGGAACCCAAGAGCTCAGGCGAATCTCTAAAGTTGGCCGGAAAACAAAACCCTTATAATTGGTACTTTTTCCTTCATATGCGAGGTTGTGTATGGACTCTGATATTGAAATACAATATAGTAGTCCAAGCCACTGTAGCAAAGAGTTTTTTTATACTTTTTCCTTCTACTGAAATGATTTTATTGTTATCATCATCATCATCATCATTATTATTTAATTGAAATGATACATAACACTCATTCCATTTGAAGAAAGTTGGACATTTTAGAGGATAAAAAATGTTAATGGTGGATTACAATGAAAGCAAATTACTCTGTATGGTTAACAATGCTATATATTTCTGCCCTTATATTATGTTCATGATATGTTTTAATGTTACCCATTATAGTGGTACAATAGCCTTTTTGAGGTAGATTGTTATGCTTGAAATTTTAATCCTTTAAATGTATGTTGATATTGGATCTGGATTTTTGTTTATACTTGGCTGCATTAGAGCTTGTGTCAGAACATCATTTATGCCGAATATTTTTTGGTTCCATTTTTCTGATGTTGACGGTATTGTTTGGCTCCATGTTTCTAATGGGTGGTACTCTTGGAATCTATAATTAGGTGAAGAATAGAAAATTGTATCAAGATGTACAATTATGAAGATCTGTGTGTCAACTTGATTCCCATCTATAGATTACCCACAACAACCGCTTGTTATCTGAATGTTCAAAGGAGTATAATTTTTTAGAATTCCAATTGTGAAATTTCCTTCGAATTCTTGGTTTAAACTTTCCTCAATGTTGTAGTAGTTCAGCTTTATAACAAAAAGATGTATACAAAATTATTGTTCTCTTGATCATTTATGACTCTTTCTTTGGCAAATTCCTAGCATGTTTGCATTGTAACAATTATAGAAGTGCTGAATTGAGTTTTGAATACATGATGCACAAGCTGTTCAATTAACTCTTTTCTTTTATTTTCTTCTTTGAGGTATATGTTGTGTTGGGAGAATTGACATTACAGATGCTGGTTGCTTAGTCATTCACATGCCTGTCCTATAACAGATATAGTTACATACAGATATTGTAATAATATATGGCCAATGCCTGGTGCTGGATATCCTTGTACTTTTTATTTAGTTAAACAGAAAATAACTGTCAGATTTATATGTTAAAGATCTCAGTTCAAGCAGAGGCTTACACTGGCCTTTCCTAAGCTCAGATTTAATGGCAACGCTAGCCATGAAATGTTTCCTCATAACATGCTTTTATGAGTTTGTGGCTTGGATTATATGGTTGACCAAATTTATTCTAGGCTTCATTTTATATATAAATCCATCATTGTATTCTAACACCTCTTATGTGCATGTCGCAGGCCCTGGTCGGTGGGTTCTGTACTATTTTTGTCTCGGTTCCTCATGCTCGTCTTGGTTTTCTCTGATATTTGAAGGTCTTGGTCAACCCCCTTCAATCTCCCCCGCTGAACAAAAAAACTTGCCCTCTGAGTCATTATTATACAATACACTTCAAACATATAGAAGGATCAAACCAAAGTTTGAATGTTACCATGAAAATTTTGTTTTTAAAGATGATAGTCTTTTTATATTGATTGACGACTTTTTTGTAATCGTCTTTAAGAATTGTCACTTCTGTGTCTTCATGAGTAAGGGTAGGGCTAATTTTCATTTGTGAAACTTTGTAATCAATTTTGGAGATGTTATTATAAAAAGTATGTCTATTAAGGAAAATATATGTCGGAAAAAACTCC
Organism: Mangifera indica; assembly: GCF_011075055.1. Taxonomy (NCBI): domain Eukaryota; kingdom Viridiplantae; phylum Streptophyta; class Magnoliopsida; order Sapindales; family Anacardiaceae; genus Mangifera; species Mangifera indica. The sequence goes on along the minus strand of NC_058148.1, from coordinate 12,878,156 downwards.
TTTGTCTGCCACTTTATATTGGTTTGAGTGAAGCGAGGATTACCTTGACAAATGTAGAGATCGTCCTCCTCATCAGTTTTGTTGATTTCATAACTCTCTTGAAGAAAATGAACATTTTGTTGACCTGGACTCTTTCTCTCATATTTCTAGCTTCTTCATAACCTTAAGTGGCTCTTCCTTCTTTGGCGCAACCTTCTATTTGAGACAATGATTATCTAGAGTCATTAAAATGGTGATAACTGATAAGAATCGTATCTTTTTCTTCCTTAACTCCCTTTAAGCGAAATGTGTTTGTATAAATTTGGCCTTTACCAGTTAAAAATCTTTATTCTGCAGGGAAATAAATACACAAATACAAGCTGAAAAGGCTAAAGGAAAAGGTGAGGATAATGATTAACAGTGGAAAAACCGTTGGATCAACTGGAACTGGTTGACACCTTGCAAAGACTTTGATAGGCGTATCACTTTGAAACTGAGATAAACAATAAACTGCACAGCATCCATAACTGTATCGATGATATATGGAAGAACGAAAATCTGTATGCAGCCTCTCTTGAATTTAGACTACTCAGACAACACGGTTATTATATGTCTCAACAAGCAGCAGCTGGAAAAGCTAATGAAGGCAAGAGAATAAAAAACTTGGTGAACTGAACTATGAAAGAGAAACAAACCATAACGGACACCACCTTGTCCACCGTGGAAGTCTCTTCGCCATTAACGTCGACCTCAAGATCACTACACGTTTCCATTGCTAATCCAAAGAAATTTAAGAACCCACTTCAGGTTCAACTTGATTTTTGCAGCCAAACAGGTTGAGTGTCTTTAATTTATGCAGCTCAAATAGTTGGGTGTCCGAAAGCGATGAAAAACTTTTACAGAAGAACACAAAAAGGAGAACAAAAATGAAGGGATATAGTATGAGACTGGAAAAGATGATGAAGAGTGGAAAATGACATGTTTAGAAGTCTGAAGCCAGTGTTAACTATTTTTTATTGGATAACTTTTTTCTAATATTATAATTTTTTGTATTGAAAGAACTCACCATTCAATTGCATAAGTTTATCCAATGTGATCTGATTTTGTCAATGCAAATCATCTGGTGCCTGCGTTAAAATAATCGATGCATTCCTTACACAGAAATCAAGTTTTTGCATATATTATTTCTTAATCATGGGGTAATTTTTCACTTGACAAAATTCCCTTAGCTTTTTCTGTTACTAACGGCACCAATTTATGCAGTAGCAAGCTTGACTTCAGAAAAGCTTCTTATAGTGGACGCTAGATCCCGCAACCCGCGTCCAAACTATCTACCAACTTCATCAATAATTTCCTCAAACATTCAGTAATTGCAGTTTAAGGTTGACCTTTCAATAGGAGATCAAATAAATTTCAACATAATTTTAACCATTATGGCAAAGAATGCAGAACATCAGTCAAATACCACTCCACTGTATCAAGAAAGCATAACGGTATGCTACAATGATCTTGATTTTTCAATTTCAGGCATACTTTCTCCTTATAAAGACGAGAAACTAGAGAAGTTATTGATAATTAAAATGGAAAAGTAAAAAGGAAAATGTGGTTCTAAAGAGATGACATACTTCTCCTTAGATGATAGAAATGATCTGACTGGTACTAATCATCCAAGAAAGTAGGAAAATTTTTGGTGTAAACACTCATATCGGTTGAAGGGCAGCAAGACATAATCACAGCTTCCACTTAGTAGAAATCTATTATTGCTCAGAGAATATTAGCACTCGTAAAGCCTATCTTCTTATCATCAAGTGGTGCACAATTAACCATCAAACCATATAGATTTAGTAGCCATTAATCTGAGTCCTTTGGGTTGGACCCATCAGCCGAGAAAAAGGCATTTGAGTTCGGCCAGTAAGGCCCCTTTGCCCAGAATATCGATCATCTAATTTTGGATCTGAGAATGATCTTGAAAATGCTTGAGCAAGCTCTACAGCTGAAGCTACTTTTCCATAGCGCACACCAACTATATCGGTAGATGATGATGGCTTGGGCTGCTCCACTGGTTTGCGCCATGTTTCTGGTGAAGAATGTCTCTCATGCTGTTGCTCTCTTTCAACCCCCCTGTTGTTCCTTCGATTCTCATTTCGCCAATTACGCTTCCGCATATCAACTCTGTCAACATCTATCCGAGGATCCTTTCTCTCAAATTTCCTACCCATCCTCTGATCAAGAGGATTATTTTCAGCTCTTTCACTTTGGTGAATAGGATTAGCAAGCTCAGGAGCTTGTTCAAACTTGGCAATATTATGTTTGCCCCTAGAACATAACAATTAAATAACTTCGTAAGAAATGATTCAATTTTTCAACAGAAGTAATTCAAGTTTTTAGATTGGCCTTTAGATTTAAAATATGGTAGTATAATTGTCCTAACACATTGTTCGTAGAGGATGTAAATACCTATCAGATTGTTGACCCAAATCATGATTGTTGACGGCAAGATTCTCAAGCCCTCGCTCCTTCAGAACCTAAGAAAGTAATTAACAAAGTAATTAAACAAGATTAGTGGCAGAAAAGAATTGAACATGGTAATATTCTGTTAGAGCTCATGTCTGGCAGATTAATGAGAATAACAGATGGCAAACTCACTGCAAAAGACCATGGGACAACCAAGCTGCAAAGTGAAGATATGCAGCAGCAAAGAGGGCTGGACCACCAGGATATTTAAGGAGGGGCATAGCAAGCTGAGAATGTAGAGACATTATGCAAAGAGAAATATGTAGGAGCTGAGGAGAGGGCTGGAGGTTCCTTAGGCAGAAAATAGAAATTAGGTGGGGGAAAAGGAGAGAACCAGCCTCTCAAATACTGGATAAAAGGGAGAACAATATGGTACCGTTCTATTGGGTAGAAGAATGATTTTGAGAAGCAATTTGCATTGAACTTGTCTTAAATATATACTAAAACACTAAAAGATAAGATTTAGGGTTTAGCATCAAATCTGGTTAAGTTGTCATCAGTCAAGGAAGAGAAGAGATTGATAATTCCTATTGTAATTCTAAAGGTTAACTCATTAGGAATAAATTTTCCCTTTTAAAGGAGAATGAAGCAAAAATAATGAGGCTCATCTAGAAAAACATTTAGGAAATCATATTTTAGGAATAAGGTATATCTTGACTAAGCTTACCAGAGGATTTCAAGTTGTATTGGATTACTTCATATTTATCTTCTCATGTATTAACAGACATTATGTTAATGATAACTCCATTTTCACCCAATCACTATTATGTTCTCTAATATTCTCTAATCTCTACTTTTTCTGCTCTATTTTGTATTTTTCTTCTCTTTGTTCTTTCCCTTTCTCATTTTCTTTCTTTCTCATTCCTATCTTACATCAATATCAACAAAGAAATTCAACATTGCAAAGAATCACCTACAGGTTTTATAATTAGTGTACAAATATGTCCACTCACCAGTTCACGAGGACGAGCAGCACCAAACAATGCATTTCTGCATCAAAAACAGATTTATAAGTAGTTGTTCCCAAATATATCCAATTAACTGAGGCAACATAAAGAAACCATTCCAGGGCATATTTTAGCAAATATTAAACAGGAAGCACCATAAAAATCTTTCAAGAAATTCTTGCGGAAAAGTGATTTATAGAAACCAGATCTTAAAAGGACAGAGAGGGGGAGGAGAGGAACAATCTCTATATTAAAGGAAATCAAACATAGAAAAAACAAATTATATACAAAATCATATCAGGGAAACATATATCAGAGGAAATTAAAGTCCATGCTAAAGATTGATATTATCCAAAAGAATTTGGCAGATCAAAACAATAAATAAAAAAATAATTAATGAAACTGTTCACAATACTTTTATAAATTCTAAGCTAAAAATATTATTATCCATGGCACTGTTGCACATCACTTCAATAAAAAAAATGAGCGCCAACATTTACTCTGCATATTTCAGAGAATTTATAAAAAAGTTTAATAAATTTCTATCATCAACTGTAGACAATTTATTTACTCATAAGATGTTTGAATTTGGCAATATCAATCACAGGAAGTATAATCAAGCTTGAACCTGCTGAAATAGGACAAGACTTCGAAGCACTGATTAAACCTATTAAACAGTACACAAAGAACCATCTCAGTCAAAACTATAACATTCTCCTTAACAATTAAGTTTTCCCCAACATTTTCCATGAAGTATATCCGCTCTACTGGCAAAAGTTTCACCCTATATCCTTCAAGAAACCTAACATCATCTATTTTCATTATTCAACCAAGACCATTGGACAGAAAGAGAGAACTAAAGATGTGCAATTTGATTCCTATAAGGTCTTTAAGGACTGTTGAATATGTTTCCAAATTATTTTTTTTATATTATCTATGAAAAGTTTCAAACTCTAAACATCTAGAGCACCAGAAAGGATTTGACTATAAATGAAAATATTCAATCCCCCCACCCCCACCCCCACCCACACACCAGGTTGCTAAAAGTGCACATTAATGTAAGAAATGCAACAGAATCTAAAAAAATTTACCAAGAATCTAAAAGCACAAAAGAAAATCTAACTTCACAGATCTTGAGGGATAAAGACTCTATATACAGTCTTTATTCCTCAAAATCAATACAGTTGGATTTTTAGCTTTCTGGGATGAGAATTCTCTCTCTCCTCTCTCTGTGTATACATATATAGCAGCTCCTTTAGAAGTTCTTGGTAGAAATGAAAAAATGGGCATCATATATGCATAACTGGTAAATTATCCATGGTATATTATTATCCAATATTTACATACATCCATAAATAAACTAAGAAGGAATTAAAAATAAAAACAACAATCACCATCATTTTTTATATAAATGGCACAACTAAGCATTTTCTACTATAAAATACAAAGTATAAATAAGCACATTCCACTGAAAAGTACAAAATTTAAAAAGAAGTTCAGATAATGCAAAAAAGAAACTGTAATAGCCACTGCTAAAGTATATTACAGCAAAGTAAATACAGTTTTAACAAAACAAAAGTGCCAAACAAAAGGGAAAGAACTAGATGTACGGTCTTAGCCCTACATTAAAGCAAATATTCCACTACGAAATACAAGATAACTATTGCAAAAGCAGTAAATGTCAGGAAAGTAATAGACACAATCAGTGTTCAGTTTGTGATACAGTAACCTTTCTCAGCCATCAACTATATGAAGCATACACATGTAACAGAAGCGGGTAAGGAGGGAGAGAGATTAGAAATCCGGATAAAGTCTAGGTGATTCATATCCGAGTACAAATTTTTATTCAAAATTATTATACCCAGGAAAAAATTAAAAATTTATTTTTAAGATTTCTCTCTCTTCACCGTCTTATAACAAAAAATAGATAATGAAAGTAGATTAAAAAAATTTAGAAAACATTACTGACCTTCCCCTTTCACTGCTCTCTTCTAGTTGCGACCGTGGCTTTAAACTTAACTTCGGCCGCTCCACTGCATGGCTCCAAACATCACTACCAGCTAAATCAGGTTTTGTAGGATTCAGGTTTCCATGCGTGCCATTAACAGTTTCATGATGACCATGACCAGATTCACTCAAACAAGGATAGACCTGCAGTCAATGTGACAATATATGTCAAGTAAAGCGAACATAATACAAACCTCATACAAATAAGAAAAGAACCTCATATGATATTTAAAATAAGACCTCCTTAGGACTGGCTACATGTGGTTCTGAATGCTCCAACGGCCTTGTTCTTGGAAGTAACTTCAACTTAGGCCGTTCCGATGCATCTGAATGCAGCACAGGAAGTGATTCAGACCCAACAAATCTGCTATCAGAACGATTGGATTGAACTCTGTCAGTATCCTGCTTATATTTCCTCTCTTTTGCTTCCAAATAAGTAGAAGCACAAGTCCTCACAGAATCCAATTCTTCCTTTCGACCACCCTGTACAGCTGAATCTTCAATATTCAAACCTCTGTCCATTTGCCTGGCCAATGTTGCATCTGAGAATGCCCTCCCACCCACAACATTCACCCTGGTGTAGGCATTATCATCTTGATGCTTAGGATGTAATCCACTATTTGTTTCTGAAAACTTAATAACCTGAACATCTGCTTGATACTGAATCGACTGCTTTGACTGCCATCTACCTGAAGAAACCTTTTCAAGTGCACTTGCCTGAGCCAACTTTAAAACTGCACTTTGCCCAGAACACTCAGATTGCAAGGGTTCAGTAACACCCACTGCCACCTCCTTCCTTGCAGCCCAAGCATTTGGATACACACCAGAAACCAGCTGCTCACTATTGCCTCTTGAATTTGGTGAATTCACACCAACTTGAGTTTGCTCAACTGCTCGACCTGCATAAGAATGCATTGCCCCATTTGAAGCCTGTGACCCCAACCCCAGTCCAGCCCAACCTGACACCCTTCCAGTAGACACAGACTCAAGCTTATGCCCTACACAACGAGGTGGCACACGAAAATTCTCATCACTAACCGTTCTACGTGGAGCTGAAACTCCATCTAATGGTTTTCTCTCATCTTCATCAAAATTACGACCGATATGCACGGCATTAGCAAGAAAGGGAGATTTATCATCAAAACGCCTAGTTGCCGGAGAAGAACTGGGGCGGAGGCGATGATCAGGCCTAACCATAGGGTTACCCCATGATGTGGGTCGATCATAACCAGAACGATCCATAGGCCTAACAATACTGTGTAATAAAATAAATAAATATATAAAAAAAATGAACTAGGGTTTTCTAAGTGAGCAGCAGCAGATCTGGAATGAAACTTATAATGAATTCAATACAGATACGATGTAAAGGTAATAAAATGAAAGAAATAAAAAGAAAATAAGAAAAGGGAATTGGAACTTACACACCAGGAGCCGAAGGGAGAGGAAGATCAGAGGGAATGGAGCCTCCATGAAAGTCTTTGAGAGTCATAGTGTTTCCAGTGAATGCCTTCTTCTTCGACATTTTTTTTTCTCTCTTATGTATAAATTATGTCACGTATGTAATGATAAATTTGTGTGATTGATTTATTATCAAGAATTTAAAAGCAAATTGAATAAAGAGCAGAGAGCGATTGAAAAAGAGAGATAAACAACCCCCAAAAAAAAAAAAAGAAGAAGGGTGGGAGATTGAAGAGATGGATTGGAAAATATGGGGTTGCCGCTTCACCCTCGCTCACCAACAATCTTCTTCTATATTTCTAATACCGTAACTCCAAACACAAGTACATGGTTTAACCTTCTTTATTATTAAAAAAAAAAAAAATCTTTTACCAGATTTTTACATGTATTTATTAAAAATATTTAAGAAATTTAACATTAATTCTTAAGAAATTTAACTTTTTTTTTTTAAATACCAAGTATGATATAATTTAGATATTTATATAAAATTTTTTGTCATAGTAATATAATGAAGACTTTATACCATAGTTTTACTTAGAAAATTTATTCAAAGCCATTCCATTAATTAAATAGAAAAGATTTTTCTTAACTATAATTATAAATTTATATTTAATTTATGTATTACATAAACTCGGATTTGTTTCTTTATAAAATATTTAAAAAAAACATTATCATGGGCAATTTAAATGTCTCCGTAATTGTAACAATACATGTTTTGGCATTGGATTGATTGAGCCTAATTTATTGCAATAGTCATCCCATGTAAATAAGTTTACTGGTAGTGTCTGTAAATGTTATTATTGTTTCTTATTTAGACAATAGATAAGAGAAACTTTGATATATATATATATATATATATCCAATGATAAAACGTCTATATGTGAAAGCAAATACTTAATCAGTACCGAAATATGTAAGTAATATAAGTGAAAATCGGATAAAGACTTGAAAGAAGACCATGAAACAAGCTACTCTTTATTTACCATAGGACTGAGTAAAGAATTTTGGCAAATTACTTGCATATTTCCACAAAGCAAGGCAGAACAGACTTAGGATTTAGTATGTATAATTCCTCAAAATTGCCGGATGAATCCGATGAATCAAACCCTGACTCATAAACTTGCTCATCCTTTAGACTTCCCGCAATGTTATGGATCCTCCCGGCAATCACTCTGCATAATATCACAGCCTTTCTAACAGTTTCGTTTCTTTCTTCAAGTTCAATAGACTCCGTGGCCTTTTCACAAGTTGAAGTGGTAAAAACACCCATTACACCATCATGGGTTTCCATCTTTATAGAGAAGCCATGTTTCAGAATTTGACAAACTCCACATTTGTAAAATGTGCAGAGTCTTGAAGAGCTATTCATGCCGATGGAGCATGCAGCAGTTGTGCCATAGAACCTTAAGAGTTCATTTCCATCTGCTAAGCAACGTGGATGTATCTCCAATGACTTACTCCCTCTGACCTTCACAGTTTCTCTATACTCATTTGGTCTATTGGAACCTTCAGGACCATCTATATGCCCACAAAAATTTCCTCAGGTTTTGTACTAGTTCCGCAAATTGACTCCACCACGTCTGGACTCTCTCTCCATCAACAAGTTCAGTCACTGCACATCATATCGTACATTTTAGGGTTTCATTTAATTTTTGAGGACAAAAAAAAATAACCATCTGACGTCAAAAATAATAAAATTATGTAAATTCAAAAGTATGTATGTATAAGATTCTCCCATGAAAAATCAGTATTTATTTAGGACACAGCTACATTACCAGCGGGCTTGGAAACGTTAAGCGCCTCGACAGCCTCCAACTTTCCCAAACTCTCATGGCATTTTTGGCTTACCGAAGTTGAAGAAGCCCGAAACTCGCCAAGAGTTTGGTTCTCTACACGTTGCTAGCTTCCGTCTTTCAGATTTTTGATAGATCTAGAACCACCAGAATTGCGGTGATTATTTTCGTGAAGGGAGCTAAATTTTGTTTTATTGATTTTGAAATCAGCAACACTCGGCAATGATTTGCACTCGAATCCTCTCTTTACAGAACTCCAAGCTTCATACATTTTAGTTGGCGGCTTCAAGTTCAGAATACCAAACACTTTTGAAACCTAAATAGCCGGCAGATTCAAGGAGAGCCAGTTTTATTCTTATATTTTGTTTCCTCTTTTGTGCACTAGTCATTATGTCTTGGGATTTTTTTCCTTGTTTTGACAAGGTGAAGGAAATTCATGCAATCTCGCTCTCTATCTCTGTGTCAAACTTGGTGGTAAATTAAGGAGATCCTCAAGTAATACTGAAACTAACACCCTCAATTAATTTGTAAATTAAGGAGATGCTCAAGCAAAATCAAGCCAATTTATAATACCAACTTATGGTACCTCCTCTTTGTCATTCATCATCCAAAGGCACGGCCAAAACGTTATTCTGTTATGGAACACTTACCATTCATTGAACAAAATTATTCAATGAGATCTTAATACTATTATTTATCATCAAATGTTATGGAAAAGCAACTTGGAACAAAAGGAATTCAAATGTGATTCTATTTCTTTGTATTTTTGGCTAAGCATCCTCACTCGACACTAAATCTATTCCATTTCCATCCTTCAGCCTATGGCAAATTAAGAACTGAGGATGATTCAGCCTGACTTGGATGCAAAATAATATTTGAGAAATGCTTCATTCCAGTTGCAGCAAATTCAAGCATGCATCACTGTTTTTTATGTTTATGGTGAACAAATGATACAGAATTTTACACACGTTACAAAGTTTAAACAGCAAACATAACCAGCTTTAACAAGATATGCATGTAGCTAAAATTAAAAACCACTCAGAAAGGAAAATATGATGAACCTAAAACAGATGCATGATTTTTACCCAAGTTACGTCCCCTAAGGCACTCCAGATCCATTACTTGAGAATGATCTACAAAAAGGTTAACCTGATATACAGCAGCAACAACGATGTTATCCACACACTAAATCCAGTGTAATCATAAATATTTAAAAAAAAAAAAAACAAGGTTATACCTTTGGGCCATAACACTTGACAAACCACTCAGAGGTTCTAGCATTTGATGCTTCAAACATGGTCTTCTCGATACCTAGACGTCCAATGACCTTTGCAATTATGTCAGTCCGAACAGAATCAGCTTGTTTGCAAACATCATCTGCATCAATCATTATCATGTCTGCCCCAGCTTCTAAGCATCTCTCAGCCCTTCTAATCAAGAGATCAACATCTTCAACAAATTCTATGGAAATAGAGTTAAAGCTCATAGTTAAAAATTATTACTCACAATATTTTTCATCCCCAAATACTGAAGCATGTATCATATCAAACGCTAATCATAGCTGTTTTTGCTTTCAATATCACTCATGCTTGCAATTATCAGTTTCCATAAAGTGCAACTCTAAATATCTGTAGGTTGAGCTGAAGAAGGCAATACAAAGTGAAATGAACATGCATATGGACTAAGTTATAAAAGGACAATGCGATCCTTACTCTATGAAAGCTTGCTTGTATTGATTTATTTGTAATTAAATGACTATGATCTGAAATTTGAAGCTCATTTAATAAAGAAACTGAGGTGGTTATGGCTGTTTAAGTCATGGTTGAATAATAGGATTTCAAATAAATATGGCACACAATCTTTTTAGTATATATTGAAGTACCATAAATCCTATATTGAAACTTCTTTTGGTTTTAAAAATCCCTTGCAAATCAGGATTCTCATAAGCATCATTGACTTAATCTCTACCTTTCAGGCTCACTGCTCTTCTAGTTATCTACAAAGTATGTAACCAAAAGATTAACAGGTAACAGAGGAGTCAAAGCAAGTCTCTGAATGTTGTTGAATCAATTTATTGAAACTTTTTTAAATGCTCACCAATATACAAATTGAAATGTGTGAAATAGGATTTGGACAAGTTGAAAAGACATACATAGCATTTCCCTATATTATACTGCAGCCATCTGATGCTGATCATAATAATGTTTCAATACAAAAAAGTATGAAGAAAAATCAAACTTTAATTACAAATCCAGAATCTGGATGCATGAATAAAGCTCCTACTCCTTCAATGCCAACTAAATTTAAATCTTAAGATGTTTTATCTAAAGACCTCTGCTTGAGTATCTAACTACGCCAGTGAAAACCCCTTTAAGCTTGCACAAGGGTAAGATGTTAAATGCACTGCCATTAACTGTTGAACGCCTATACTAAACACACATCACCACGCCAGAATAAACCTTTATCATCCAAATCATATCATGAAAGTTTTGATGGATCCATTTCCTAGAGCTAGGGCATTTATGACACAGAATAACGGTCCTTGTTCATGACTAATGTTTATTTACCATCATAAAGTATATAATATCTAGATGCTAACCTTCAATTAGATTAACAAATCATCTTAAGAAAAGCACACATAGCACAATATGATGATTTAAGGAAGATTTCTGTAGAGTAACTTATCCATAAAAATCTAGAACCATACCGTTCGATCGGGGTGCAGGGACAACATAAGCCCCAAAAGCTCTATCACGGCCAGTGGGAATGTCAGACTTGTTAAACTTTACTGCAAATAGAGGCTTGACTTTGAGGCCTGCACTCTTAATTAAGCGCACATATCTTAGAAGAGTTTCTTCTGGAACTTCAAGGGATCCCACATTGAGCTCGATCGTGTCAAATCCCACCTGCTTACAATCCTGTATAACATGACATTCACATTAGTATTCGCATTACAATAAAACATTTCCACAACTGAATGATATATTCTTAACGCAGACTCTACCTCAATGTATTGTTTGAAAGCTGATGGACCTCCACGAAACAAATGTTCAGCCCAATCACCAGTACTCACATACACATCATGCTTGTGAGCCATCTCAATCATGTCTTTGATAACAGATTTCGATATGAGACTATGCGATCCCCCAGCCAACTTCACCCCATCAACAAAATGCCCCATCGACTCAAATATATCCTGCCATCAACAAAATTAATCTGTATTAAATGAACTTCCATTTACAAACTCCCATGTCATCAATTCCTAAATGATAAACAATCTGTTGAATGAGTTGAAAACAAAGAAAAAGAAAACCTCAAGGACGTTTTGTGTGGGGATAGTGTAATGGGGAGTTCTAATCTCTGTGACACCGAATCTCCGAGGTTTGTCGGGTCTGTCCTCCTCCTCCTCGAAGTTCTTCCATCGATAATACAGCGACATTTGATCTTTCGTTTGGTACAAAACTACAATCAGAGAAATTGCTTGCTAAAATCTTTCCTTCCCTTCTCCTTCGTTCAATGATGATGGTGCGTTCTAGAGAACTGTTTAGCCGCTTCTAGAAATGTTTTCTTCTAATTTGACATGGGCTATCTTTACACGTGTCAAATAGTAAACTCCATAAAATAATATCTTATAGGCCGAATTACTATTAACCAGCTATGGTTTGTTGAACTATATCTTCCACCTTTTGAGTTTAAAAACTCTGTTTCTCCTCCCATTATCTGGTTAATAATTTTTGAGAACATAAAAATTAAAAATTTGTAATTAAAAAGAAAAACTGAAATTTGAATTGGTTTTAAATTAAAGAGTTAGGGTTCAATAGTTTGGAAATTGATTGTTGCAAAATAAGAAAAAAGAATTATAATTTTGACCCATTACTATTACAAATCATACCCACAATTGCAAACAACTTCAAACATAACCATAGCTTTTAAAAAAATTTAAAAAATAAAAAGAGCTACAACCATCATGCCTTGGAGATCTCTTCAAGCCCACCTCTCTTCTTCTTCTTCTCCAAATTTTTTTTTTTTTCAAAACAAAGCGCTAAAATGATAACTAATGCTTGAGATCAATGGATGGACACAAGTTTGAGACAAAGAAAAATTTTTATTGATATATGCCTCTAGCATTGAATGTGGGGGTTTGAATTTCAAAATTGAGTTGTTACAAAAGAACATTGTGATGGTTGTTGGTTATTTTTAATCAGTCATGTTTACTTAAATTTTTTTTATAAAGTTGTGACAAATACAAAAATTGCTTTCCTTCACAATTGCAACCCCACCTTTCTCCAAAGAACTATCATAGTAAATCTTGACATCCTCCACCTTCCTCGACCATAATTTATCCCCCACCAAATTGCACCATATATTCCCCATTTTCCAAATCTTTCTCTTTATGTGATGTCAACAACAAAATAAGCAAATATTCTAATTTGTATTAGTTAAAAAGATATTTTATTTGATAATCTAAAAAGGAGAGACAAAATTAGAGGAAAAAAGGTGTTTAAGATTTAGAGAAAATAAACAATCTATTGAAGGTGAGATTGAAGCTTAGAGATGAAGAAAAATTAAGGATTAAGGAGTGTGTAGAGTTGTGTTGAGATGAAGATTGAAGAAGCAAAGGGAAGAATTGTGATTGGGTTGTGGAGATGGTGGGGTAGAGAAATAGAGAAAAAGAAAAAAGAAAAGAAGAGAAATGAGAATAAGAAAAACTAATGGTGAGAAAAAAAAAAGAGTAAACTATTAAAAGGTATGATAACATATTTTATTGATAGTACGGGATAAGTGGAAAAAAAAGAAGAATTTCAAACTTAAAGGTGGGAAACGTTAATTCAACAAACCTTGCGTGGAAAATGAGTATTCAGCCTATTTTATAATGCCAATGTGCGCCCATTTTATATGGACATCCTTGAACATAACACTGTATTTATATGAAATATCAATAATTATTTTCATTTCTATAACGATGAGAATTCTTTTATCAGCTCAATTTCTAACTAATTTTGGATTAGTTTTATCATAGTGCTTAAGAAATTAGCTACAAAAATAATTTACTAAAAATAAAAGGAATTAAAATACAATTATAAATCTGTTATAGTTATATTTTTTTTCTTCATTGATATGAAAGATAATTTATTTATTTTTACTAAAATGTCTCCTGTTTAATGGGCCTAACATTTGTGTTCATACAGATTTGACCCATCGCGTCCAATTCCATAAAATAAAAAATCTTTAATTGAAATTAAAATGAGTGTTTTATTTATAATTAAAAAAAAAAACTAGCCACTTATAATGATCTGTCTGGAATATTTATTCTTCCAGAAAACTTACTTATGTGACCTAGAGGATTCTCTCTGTACTATAATTTCAAGTTCCACTAGAAATTCAGCAACTTTATTTATGGTAATATATTTAATTACCAAAAAATAATAATAATAACCTTTATTTATGGTATTGACTGCCTTGAAATGAAAATGTTCATTTGTTTGTTCATTCATGTAGGCTTAGATATTCAACAACTGATATGAACATTTTCTTTTATGTTGTTGATACTTTACTTTCCTTGTGCCCCATGAGAGGAATCGTACTTTGAAAAGAAAAGGAAGAAGAATAAAGACATGATCAGCTTTTTTTCACTGCTAATCTGTCTCACATTTGTTGTTAATCTGGTTTCTACTTTATTCTTATTCTCCTCTTCATAAAGAAACAGGTTCCACTATAAGTTTACCTTCTCCTGTCTGTCTTCCACCCTCTTCATATCATCTCCACAATAATGGCGGCCACTCAAAAAAACATGGGCTTCTTGGTTTGTTTACTTATCATGGCTTTGGATGTCACTGCTGGGATTCTTGGGATTGAAGCTGAAATAGCTGAAAACAAGGCAAGTTTATATGAAGATTATGATTTTGACATTTGGGTTATATTGTAATGGTAGCTTTAATTGGTTTGTTGAACAGGTGAAACATGTACGGGTGTTGATTTTTGAGTGCAGAGAATCAAGCCACAAAGCTTTCAGGCTAGGATTGGCAGCAGTTGTGCTGCTAAGCTTTGCACATGTTATAGCTAATTTACTTGGTGGGTGCATTTGCTTTGGGTCTAAAGCTGAAATGAATAATGCATCTCCTAACAAGCAATTAGCTGTGGCTTCTCTCATCTTCTCATGGTATAATCTGTCTCCTTTGATTTCTCAAACAAAAAGAATCCAAATGCTGATTCATGTTGAATGTCAGGATTACACTTGCAGCTGCATTCTCAATGCTGATCATAGGAACTCTGTCCAATGCCAGACCAAAGAAATCTTGCGGATTGACCCACCATCGCCTGTTCTCCATCGGTGGAATTGTTTGTTTCATCCATGGACTCTTCACGGTTGCTTATTATGTATCTGCTGCAGCCACAGCTCGAGAGAAAAACCAAGATCTGCAGGACATACTTAAAACATTGCATCTTTCTTTGCCCTTCAGATTTCCGTTAATTTTTCATTTTGTCAAGCGATCTTATTAGGAACATTACTTAAGTTAAAAATTTCTGAAATCAATCATTAAGGTTGTTGAAGCCTGATTTGGTTATTAGGTTTGTTGATATGTTCGATTGATTTGTTCTAGTGCTATACATAACCTGATTTGGTTTCCCTGAGAGTATTCCATAAGCTAATTTGCATATCTCATATTGGTTTTACTGCAAGTCATCCTATCCAGAGCATGCCAAAAAAGTTGAGCTTCTTGGATACTGGAAGTCATTTCCCATCCAAAAGATATTGGAAGGGATATGGTAACTTCTTCTAACAAGGTATCAAAAGCTTTGAGAAATTATGAATTTGGTCCAAAGCAGGTTGAAAACCACCACTAATACACAAGGGAACACAAATGACTAACTTAAACACAAACACAATAAAAGAAACTTCAAGTTGTTCTTATTCCTTTGTGATTCCAATTATAAATTTATACCTTATACATCTATACAAGTTATTTCTCAATTAACATGATAAAAAAGGCACTAGGAAGACATAGGAAATGAATATCACAAAGTCATTATTTCTCCTGCAGAAGAACCAACAGCAATGTATGAAAAATTGGACATGGGATACAGGAAAAAGAATGAAAGAGTGGCAAACAAAGCAATTCGTTGCAAGTACCTCCACAACACAACTAACACAAAAATCAAACACCTATCGAATATTACCTACTAAAATATTTGCAGAGGCCCATGCCAATACAAGAATAATGAAATCAGTCAGTCCAACTTAACTAAGACAATTAATAAATACGTATAATGGGGATCAAATAGCCTCAGTTTAGATCAAAACCATCAAGAGATGATATTAACCTTCATACACTAGCCATCCTAAGAAGATTCACTAGCAACATGTAAAACAATAAGCAATTATATCAGGAGAGAACAACCAAAACTTTAAAAAGAGGCATCAACTATTTCAAAAAGGTAAGTTGCAGATAATTAAACTCAAATGAGCAATTCAAAAACAATTAACATATAAGGCTATAGGAAGTTTAAACTACTCTACACTCAAGAGAATGATATAATCACAAATACCACATAAGTCCACAATTAGTCAAAACTAAACAAAAACATCAATACCTTAATAGTCATTCTCAAAACAGCCACAAAAGGCATAAATCATACCTCGAAACAACTAACAACCTATCGACCTGATGATTTCATGGCCTCCAACATTAACTTAGTTTGCTCCTTAATTAAATCATTCCGCTCCACAAACAACTGCAACTGAGCAATCTGCAACTTCTTCCACCTTTCCTCCAATTCCTCCTTTTTGGCTCCTCCAATCATATCTAAACCCTGGCTGATTACAAACTCCTCCAAACCAGCCATCCCAACACTCTTATTAAACAAAAGCTTCAGTTTTGAATCGCTCAAGTTACCTTCTTTGTCATTATCAATCTCCATCTTCTCCCCTTCCTTACCTCCATCATTCAACTCGGCTTTTAAAATAGGCAAGGACTTACTATTCCCTCTCTGGGTTTGATTCTTTCTTGCTTTCCCATCCGACTTTGCAGCTGATTCAAGAACTCCACTAGTATCTTCACTTCCCCATAGCTTTTTAGACAATTCATACGCTTGTCGTTCGTGCAGTTTCGAAAAAGTCCGATCTTCACCTTTCTTTTCTCTGCCAAGATTGTTCTCATACTTCTTCTTCAATCTCCTAATCTTGTCCATCACTTGAGCTCTGGTAACATCCACATGAAGCGATTTTTTGATAAAATCATGAAAAGCATTCATATCTTGATTTGGGTTCATCCCTTTTTTTGCAGTGAAGTCAATCATCCCCTTCAGCACAGCAATTTCATCCTCCTCGCTCCAGAGTCTTTGAAACAACTGCTTCTTTGTATCATCTCCAGGCTTCTTCTGATCCTCATCGACCGGATCAGCATCTGTTTCATTCTTCTTTTCCCGTTTGGAGTCCATCGGACTCTCCTCCGTCTCACTGGGGCGTTTTGCCGAAGCTTTCGACCTGGGTTTAGTCCTTGCCGCTTTTGGCGTTTCTTCCATGGGTTTGGTGGCAACAGGCTTCGGAGTTGATTCCGGGTCGGGTTCAGATTCGGACTCAGACTCCGATCCGGAATCTTCTTCAGAGCTAAGAGACTTTTTCTGCGGGGTGGAAGCAACGGAGTGAGTTGGTTTTGGAGAAGACAAAGTCATATGATCATCATCAGAAGAAGAGAGTTCATCAGAAGAGCTCTCTTCGTCATCATCGGAGGAAGCAGCGGGAGGCTTCTCCATGGGGTTTGGCTTCCTGGGGGCCATTATTATGACGAGAGATTTGAGAGGGATGGAATTGAGTCAGAAGAGAAGGGCTAGGGTTCGTGCTTGCTGATGTTTATAGGCAAACCCAAAAGCCCACACGGTGGATTAGATATTTTCTGTCCTCACCCTTTCTCCAGTGTGAGACATGATTAGACCCATTTTTCATAAACTTGGCCCATTTATCAATTTCATTTTTATGAAATTATAACATTTTCGAAATTATTACTTATTAAATTATATGTATATATGATGTTAATTTTAGTTCATATTGTTTATTTTAAACAATAATATAATTATGATTTTCAGCATTAAGATTAAAATTTTATTTTTTTAATAAGAAAACCTTATTTAATTTGAACAATTTTTTTAGAGTTAAATCGATTGTATCAAATAAGTAAAATTTTAAATTTAGTAAACTCTCAAATTTAGTGATCGATCTTATATTAACTAAACAAAATAAATCAAAAATTTAATATTGATGTTATTGATAAATCTCAAACCCATGATCTCACATTTGAAGGTTATCATCCTTTACCAATCAAACTATATATATAACACAACTAACAACTATGATACCTTTTGACAATTGGAGATAGAGACGATGACGAAGAGAACTCATGTTTTTATATTTCAAAAGGGATGTATAGATTGAAGTTGTCTTTTAGTAATGGCTATAGTTTTTGCATGAAAAGTGGAGGGGTTTGTCAAGTAATGACACTTGAGCAGTGGTTCAAATTAAGAGAGACTAACCTCAAAGAACTTGTCATGGAGAGAAATTACGATGGAAATGGTTTGGTTTTGGTTGCGTTTTGTAAAGGAAAGAGTGTAAGGCTCGAAAAAACAGCGAGTGATATGTGTCAAATTATAATGGTAATATGGTAATTGTGGTGTATTGAATTTGGTTTGATAGGAAAAAGAGGAAGAGATTTCGTTGGATAAGAGAAGGAAGATAAGAGCCGAAAGAATGGCGGCCACGAATACTGGACGCACGCAACAGGAGTTTGCGGTGGTTAATAAGCAAGATTATTCAGCTGCAACTGATATTGGCAGCACTGAGGGTTCAGAGAGTGGAAATGTAGAGTTCACAAAAGAAGAAACTGAAGCCCTGTTGAATGAGAAGCCCAAAGCAAAGAAGTTTGATCTTAAGGTTTGTTTAACATCAATTGTGACTGTGGGTAGGCTTATTTTTATTTGTTTTTATTTTTTAAAATTTTTGTTGTGATGAATTTGTAGGCCAAAATGGAGCAAATGACTGAGAACAACAAAAGGCTCAGGCTTTCTGTCAATGATTTTTGAAAGTTGAAAATCATTTTGTGGAAAAGGAAAATATTCGAAGAGAACTTGAATTTGGAGAGAAAAAAAAAATACTTTGATATTGGTATATATGCTTTTTAATGAGTGAAACTACGTGCAATTATAATTGACAACAACTTGGATACTAATGATAATATCTTCGTGTGATTTAGTGTTATTACTAATTCAAAATCACACATATAGATACATGATTTACAAGCTTGAAAAAGCACAGCAAGACATTGCAGCTGCCAACCAGAGGGTAATGCAAATTTAGTAATCCAGTATCTCTTATTTAGTTTTTCAATTTTGTTTCTATTACTTTACATGTACATGATGTATACTTTATACCGATTCTGCAGGCTTCCTCCCTTGATGATATCTACAAACGCTTGCAAGTGTACAACCAGAGTCTACAACTTTACAATGTTAAACTGCAAAAAGATCTTGAAACGGCCAATGAATCACTCAAAAAAGCAGAGAAGGACAAGTTGACCATTGTGGAAAACCTAAGTACTTTTAAGGGGTCGAGATAATTCATTGCAAGATCAGCTCACCTTGTCCAGAGTAAGTATTACACTGTGATTTCCTTTATTTCTATAGCCTATGAAGTTCCTTGAGCTAGATTATTTGTTTATAAAATATCTTATATTTGAGTCGTGTGGATTTCCTACTGTTTACAGTGGGCCTAGATTTTTGCAATAATAAGGGTATAGGAGAGGTTAATGAATTTTTTTTACTCTGGAAATTAGAAAAGGATTAATTTTTCTGGCTAAATAATTGAAGGGAACTGTATTCCTGAGAAGTTTTTTAATGCACTCATAGTCTAGCCTCATTTGGACTGATGTGCCTGTTGAAAGGTCTGTCTGCTTGTTTCAACTTGGATGAATGTTCATCTCTTAGCTGTTTATGTGTTTCCTCTTTTAGCTGTTTGTGTGTTTATGTATAGTTTTTTTTTTTTTAAATCAGCTTGCATACTAAATGTTCTATGAGAATGCAATATGTTTAAGGATGTTTCAGATATGAATTAAAAATGTGAAAAGATAAAGAGGTGTTGGAATTCATCTGAATGGTTGGATCGTTGACAATTTTTTAGACTTGTCTCATATTTTTTAATGTTCTAGACTTCTCAAGATGAGGCTGTAAATCAGAAAGAGTCATTAGTTAATGAAGTCAAATGCCTTCGTATGGTGAGGTATGGTTGGAGAATTACAACAAATAAGAGAGGATAATAATCGCCAAGCAGTGCAGGTGTAGACCTTAAATGCTGAGATAGTGAAGTATCAAGAAAGTACTGAAAAATCTTTAGCAGAGTTGGGCTGCTTGACAACACAATCGAAATCCCTGGAGGTTAGTTAAGTTTTTTTTTCTCGGTTAAGTAGGTTAGTTAAATTTTCTCTTACCCATAACTTAATTTTGATCTGTTAGTTTTAAAATGTATTTATTTTTTATTGCAGGAGGCATGTTCTTCCCAAAGGGAACATATACGAATTTTGGAGCTTCAGCTATCTGCTGCGAATGAAAAATTCAAGGCAACACTAGTAATATTTGTGTTTGGGAAGTTGAATCATCTGTCTAAATTTATTTTTGCTTCTTGATTATTTGTTTCATTACATATGAAGTTGTCAACTTTAGTAAACTTTTATGTTTTCATTAAAGGGCTCAGTTGTCAGCTTTGGAAACACAAACGCAGTTTGAAGATCAAAAGAGAACTACACATGAACTACAACATCAGTTGGCAGATGCTGAACATCAACTTATTGAAGCAGAGATATTAAGAAAAAAATTGCATAATACAATTCTGGTTAGTACTTTCCTCCACCATATCTACATCAGTATATTTGTAACATAACACTAAGTTATGTATTGTTGTAGGAACTTATAAGGAATATTCGGGTATTCTGTCTAGTTCATCCTTTCCTGCCTGATGATGGTGTTGGAACAGATGCCTCAGTCATTTCTTATCCTACATCAGTGGAAGGTCTTGGTCAGGACATTGACGTGATACAAAGTGGTAAGGATGTGCTATTTGTTTCTCTTCAGCCTCTGAAGATTAATTTAGTTTAACTTGAAGAGGAGAATTCTTCTAAAGTAATCATTTCATCTCTTAATCAATGCTTTTCTTATTGTCAACAGGGAAAAAGATTCCTTTTACATTTGACAAAGCGTTCAATCATGATGCTTTTCAGCAAGATGTTTTCGTTCAAATATCACAGTTGATACAAAGTGCCCTTGATGGCTATAAGGTAATTATGTTATATTTACCTATGTTCTTAGCAATATCAGTAGCATGGCCTAGGTTGGATTGAAGCATCTACATAAATTTAGAACTTTCTCTAATTATAAAATGTTCATCTTAATTGCTGAGGAGGGTCACTTGTGTTATGAATTTCTTGGTTTAACATCAAATATAGCATGTGCATTTGCCATATTTTCAATTACCAAGAACTTCATTTTCAATTTTTAGTTTTAAAGACTATATGTGAGGTAGGAAATTGAAGGCTACTTCTTTATTGTTTGTCTTGATATCAATAACAAATTGCTAAAAGTATTTGTAAGTTGAATTTTGGTAGGTCTACATATTTGCTTATGGGCAAACAGGTTCCCGTCTAAAAGATATTGAAAGGGATATGATAATTTCTTCCAACAAGGTATGACAAGCTTTGAGAAGTTATGAATTCGGTCTAAAGCAGGGTTAAAAACCAGCACGAACAAACAAGGGAACACTAACTTAAACACAAACACAATAGAAGTAAATTCTTCTTCTTCCTTTGTGATTCTCAGTTATAAATTAATACCTTATACATGTATACAAGTTATTTCTCAACTAACATGATAAGAAAAAGGCACTAGAAAACGACGGAAATGAGAATCACTAAGTCATATTTTCTCATGCTGAAGAACCAACAGCAATGTATGGACAATTGGACATGGGATACAGGAAAAAGAATGGAAGAGTGGCAAACAAAGCAATTCACTGCAAGTACCTCCACAACACAACTAATACAAAAATCAAACACCTATGAATATTACTTACTAAAGTTTTTGCAGGGCCCATGCCAATACAAGAGTAATGAAATCAGTCAGTGCAACTTAACTAAAACAATTAATAAATACGTATAATGGCGATCCAATAGCCTCAATATAGATCAAAACCATCAAGAGATGATATTAACCTTCATATACTAGCCATACTAAGAAGATTCACTAGCAACATGTAAAACAATAAGCAATTATATCAGGCAAGAACAACCAAAACTTTAAAAAAAGGCATCAACTATTTCAAAAAGGTAAGTTGCAGATAATTAAACTCAAATGAGCAATTCAAAAACATTAAACATATGAGGCTATAGTAAGTTTAAACTACTCCACATTCAAGAGAATGATATAATCACAAATACCACACAAGTCCACAATTAATCAAAACTAAACAAAAACATCAATACCTTAATAGTTATTCTCAAAACAGCCACAAAAAGCATAAATCATACCTCAAAACAACTAATAACCTATCAACCTGATGATTTCATGGCCTCCAACATTAACTTAGTTTGCTCCTTAATTAAATCATTCCGCTCCACAAACAACTGCAACTGAGCAATCTGCAACTGCTTCCACCTTTCCTCCAATTCCTCCTTTTTGGCTCCTCCAATCATATCTAAACCCTGGTTGATTACAAACTCCTCCAAGCCAGCCATCCCAACACTCTCATTAAACAAAAGCTTCACTTTTGCATTGCTCAAGTTACCTTCTTTGTCATTATCAATCTCCATCTTCTCCCCTTCCTTACCTCCATCATTCAACTCGGCTTTTAAAATAGGCAAGGACTTACTATTCCCTCTCTGGGTTTGATTCTTTCTTGCTTTCCCATTCGACTTTGCAGCTGATTCAAGAACTCCACTAGTATCTTCACTTCCCCATAGCTTTTTAGACAATTCATAAGCTTGTCGTTCGTGCAGTTTCGAAAAAGTCCGATCTTCACCTTTCTTTTCTCTGCCAAGATTGTTCTCATACTTCTTCTTCAATCTCCTAATCTTGTCCATCACTTGAGATCTTGTAACATCCACATGAAGCGATTTTTTGATAAAATCATGAAAAGCATTCATATCTTGATTTGGGTCCACCCCTTTTTTTGTGGTGAAGTCAATCATCCCCTTCAACACAGCAATTTCATCCTCCTCGCTCCAGAGTCTTTGAAACAACTGCTTCTTTGTATCCTCTCCAGGCTTCTTCTGATCCTCATCAACCGGATCAGCATCTGTTTCATTCTTCTTCGTCCGTTTGGAGTCCTTCGGAGTCTCCTCCGTCTCATTAGGGCGTTTTGCCGGAGCTTTCGACCTGGGTTTAGTAGTTGAGGCTTTTGGGGTTTCTTCCATGGGTTTGGTGGCAACAGGCTTCGGAGTTGAGTCCGGGTCGGATTCGGATTCGGACTCTGATTCGGATCCGGAATCTTCTTCAGAGCTAAGAGACTTCTTCTGCGGTGCGGAAGCAACAGAGTGACTTGGTTTTGGAGAAGACAAAGTCACATGATCATCGTCAGAAGAAGTGAGTTCATCAGAAGAGCTCTCTTCCCCATCATCGGAGGAAGCAGCTGGAGGTTGTTCCATGGGGTTTGACTTCCTGGGTGCCATTGTTATAACTTGAGTTTTGAGAGGAATGGAATTGGTTCAGAAGACACAGCCTAGGGCTAGTGCTTGATGAGGTTTATATGTAAACACAAAAGCCCGCACGGTGGATTAGATATTTTCTGTCCTCTCCATGATTAGACCCATTCTTGCTAAACTTAGGCCCATCTATCAATTCCTTTGTCCTTTCATTTTTATGAAATTATAAGGTTTTCAAAATTATTAAATTTGAAAATAATGTCTCCATACAAAATCAAAATAGGATCATCATTTATAAAAAAAAAAAAACCTCTGACGATTTTAATTTTAATTCATTGTTTATTTTAAAATATATCTAAGTCTTTTTTATTTACATGAAAACAAAGATAATTGAAAATTTAAACAATAATATAATCATAATTTTTATTTTAGAGATTTTTTTTTTTAATAAGAAAACATTATTTTTAGTTGAAACACTTCTATAGGTTTAATCCAATATCCCAAAAAAGTAAAACCGTGAATTCAATAAACTTCTAAATTTAGTGATCAATCTCACATTAATTAAAAATAAGTCAAAATTTTAATTTTGATATTATTAGTAGATGTCAAACCTATGATCTCACATTTAAAGAATTATTTTTCTTTGTTATTCAAACTATATATATGACACAATTGTCAACTAAGATTCCTTTTGATAGTTGAAGATGGAGATGATGATGAGGAGAACTCATGTTTTTTTATTTTAAAAGGGATCACAGAGATTGAAGTTGCCTTTTAATATGACTAGGAGTTTTTGGGTGAAAAGTGAAGGGGTTTGCAAAAAAATGACACTTGAGTGGTGGGTCAAATTAGGAGAGAGTGGCCTCAAAGAAATTGTCATAGAGAGAAATTATTGTGGAGATTTGGTTTTGGCTGCGTTTTGTAAAGGAAAGAGTAGTGTAAGGCCCGAAAAAACAGCGAGAGATACATTGTGTCAAATTATAATGGTAATATGGTAATTGTAGTGTATGCAATGTGTCAAAAGTCCACTTTTTATTTATAAATTTTGGTTTTAAGTGTAAACATATGATTTGTGTACTATTGAAGAAAAATTTAAGCTGAACATGGGGTGGAAAATGTCACTTTTGAAATTGTTGGATACGGCCAATGGTGAATAATTGTCTGTCAAAGCCCATATGGTTGATGGAGGTAAAATGTTGGCCAAAGCCAGTGAGCCATTGGTTTGAGGTCAATATTAATCAATTGTAGAGCATTAATGTCACATTGATCCAATTAAGTCTATGTTGATTTGTTGAAACACGATGAAATCATTAGATTTCGACTGAAGTTATTTAGAACTACTAATACTTAATAAATTAGTTTTTTTCTTAAATTTATTTAAAAGCTCTGAAAATAATTTGATTTTAAAAAATTACTTTAGATTATTATAAAATTCTTTTATAAATATGATTATTTTATAATCAACTTAAATACTTTTATTATATTTGATATGTGTTATTTTATGATTAAAATTTTATTTTTATTTAAAATTTAAAATATATATATTAAATATATATTTAAAATAATTATCTATGATATTATTATTATTTTTTAAGGAGCGTGAAGAAAAAGCAAGTCGGACAAAAATATATGGGCTTAACAGCCGAACCCAATCAAGCCCAAAAGAGTGGGGCCGCATTCCACATCTGATTTCAAATGAATTTGAATTTGAATTTTTCACTGGCGCTTCTCGTCTCAAACCAAACCCCATACTCCCTCTTTCATCCCCCAACCCTAACGTTCGAAACATTTTGAAAAAATAAGCTCCACCAGTTTGAATAATCTTTTGCTTCTTTTGCATTATCTACTGTGGATTCCGTAAATCAACTGCGCTGATTGAAGTACCACTCAGATTCTGAGTTTTTGATCGATTTGCTCAGTTATGGCGTCTCGGAATCAGAACAGACCTCCACGGAGTCCAACTGTTGTAAGAATTCTAACATTGCAAATTCAGTTTTCTAATGAATCTTTAGGTTAATTTGGTTTCGAATCCAAAATTACTGTTTCTATTAAATTTACATTTTAAGTGGTTAATTATTTTGAATTTGGTTTGATAGAAAAAAGAGGACGAAATCTCGTTGGACAAGAGAAGGAAGATAAGAGCCGAAAGAATGGCTGCCACGAATACTGGACGCACGCGACAAGCGTTTACAGTGGTTAATAAGCAAGATTCTTCAGCTGCAACTGATATGGGAAGCACTGAGGGTTCAGAGAGCGGGAATGTAGAGTTCACAAAAGAAGAAGCTGAAGCCCTGTTGAATGAGAAGCCCAAAGCTAAGAAGTTTGATCTTAAGGTTTGTTTAATATCAATTGCCGGTAGGCTTATTTTTATTTATTTTTATTTAAGTTTTTTTTTTTGTGATGAATTTGTAGGCCAAAATGGAGCAAATGACTGAGCACAACAAAAGGCTCAGGCTTTGTGTCAGATGGTTTTTGAAAGTTGATGAAAATCATGTTGTGGAGAAGGAAAATATTCGAAAAGAACTTGAATCTGCAGAAAAAAAATATTCTGTTACTGGTATATATGTTTTTTAATAAGTGAAACTACGTACAATTATAATTAGCAACAACTTGGATACTAATGATGATATCATCGTGTGATTTAGTGTTAACTTATTATTGATTCAAAATCACACACATGGATATAAATCATCATTATTACCCAAATTGATATTCAATTTTATTGTTTTTTAATTTGTATTAAACAGTAATATTGCAGTTTTTTACGTGGCCGAGGTAGTGGTTTCAATGTATATTTTTCCTGGGTTTCAGAAATGGAGATGAAAAATAGGGAGGCTGAGTTCAATGCAACTATTTGGGAGTTGAGGAAAGAAAATGCCTCTTTACAAGAGAGAGTTGCAAAAGAAGAATTTGAAAAGCTAGTAAGATCTTTATTTATAGATTTGTATTGTTATGGATTCTTTTTTCTATTTCTTTACAATGTTTTAATTTAATCTTTTTATTTATTTTGGTTAATAATAAGGATGCAATTGAAAATCATAGAAGGGAAAATGAAACTAGGGTTGCTGCGGAAAAGTTACAAACTTCTCTCTCAGAGCAGCTTGAAAAGGCTCAGCAGGACATTGCAGCTGCCAACCAGAGGGTAATGCAAATTTAGTATTCCAGTATCTCTTATTTAGTTTTTCAATTTTGCTGCTATTACTTTACATGTACATGATGTGTACTTTATACCGATTCTGCAGGCTTCCTCCCTTGATGATATGTACAAACGCTTGCAAGAGTACAACCAGAGTCTACAGCTTTACAATGCTAAACTGCAAAAAGATCTTGAAACGGCCAATGAATCACTCAAAAAAGTAGAGAAGGATAAGTTGACCATTGTGGAAAACCTAAGTGCTTTAAGGGGGCACTATAATTCATTGCAAGATCAACTGACTTTGTCCAGAGTAAGTATTACACTGTGATTTCCTTTATTTCTGTAGCCTACGAAGTTCCTTGAGCTAGATTATTTTTTTATAAAATTTCTTATATTTGAGTAGTGTGGATTTCCCACTGTTTATAGTGGGCCTAGATTTTTGCAATAATGAGGGTAGAGGAGAGGTTAATGAATTTCTTTACACTGGAAATTAAAAAGGGATTAATTTTTCTGGCTGAATAATTGAAGGGAACTGTATTCCTGAGAAGTTTTTTAATGCACTCATAGTCTAGCCTCATTTGGACTGATGTGCCTGTTGAAAGGTCTGTTTGCTTGTTTCAACTTGGAGAAATGTTCATCTTTTAGCTGTTTGTGTGTCTATGTATAGTTTTTTTCAATCAGCTTGCATACTAAATGTTCTATTGGAATGCAATATGTTTAAGGATGTTTCAGATATGAATTAAAAATGTGAAAAGATAAAGAGGTATCGGAATTCATCTGAATGGTTGGGTTGTTGATAATTTTTTAGACTTATCCCATATTTTTTAATGTTCTAGACTGCTCAAGATGAGGCTGTAAATCAGAAAGAGTCATTAGTTAATGAAGTCAAGTGCCTTCGGGGAGAATTACAACAAGTAAGAGAGGATCGTGATCGCCAAGCAGTGCAGGTGCAGACCTTAAATGCTGAAATAGTGAAGTATCAAGAAAGTACTGGAAAATCTTTAAAAGAGTTGGACTGCTTGACAACAAAGTCAAAATCCCTAGAGGTTAGTTAAATTTTTTTTTTGGTAAGTAGGTTAGTTAAATATTCTCCTCCCATAATTTAATTTTGATTTCTCAGCTTTATGAAGTATTGGTTTTTGGTTACAGGAAGCATGTTCTTCACAAAGGGAACAGATAGGAATTTTGGAGCTGCAGCTATCTGCTGCGAATGAAAAATTCAAGGTAACACTAGTAATATTTGAGTTTGGGAAGTTGAATAATCTCTCCAACTTTTTTTTTGCTGGTTGATTATTTCTTCCATTACATATCAAGTTGTTAACTTTAGTAAACTTTTATGTTTTTGTTAGAGGGCTGATTTGTCAGCTTTGGAAACACAAACGCAATTTGAAGATCAAAAGAGAACCATACATGAACTACAACATAATTTGGCAGATGCTGAACATCAACTTATTGAAGCAGAGATATTAAGAAAAAAATTGCATAATACAATTCTGGTTAGCACTTTCCTCCACCATTATCTGCATTGGTATATTTGTAACAGAACACTAAGTTATGTATTGTTGTAGGAACTTAAAGGGAATATTCGGGTGTTCTGTCGAGTTCGTCCTTTACTGCCTGAGGATGGTGTTGGAACAGATGCCTCAGTCATCTCTTATCCTACATCTGTGGAAGGTCTTGGCCGGGGCATTGATGTGATACAAAGTGGTAAGGATGTGCTGTTTGTTTCTCTTCAGCCTCTTAAGTTTAATTTAGTTTAACTTGATGAGGAGAATTCTTCCAAAGTATTCATTTCATCTTTTAATCAATGCTTATCTTGTTGTCAACAGGGAAAAAGATTCCTTTTACATTTGACAAAGTGTTCAATCATGATGCTTCTCAGAAAGAAGTTTTTGTTGAAATATCACAGTTGATACAAAGTGCCCTTGATGGCTATAAGGTAATTATGTTATATTTACCTATGTTCTTAGGAATATCAGTAGCATGGCCTGGGTTGGATTGAAGCATCTAACATAAATTTAGAACTTTCTCTAATTATAAAATTTTCATCTTAATTGCTGAGGAGGGTCACTTGTGTTATGAGTTTCTTTGTTAAACATCAAATATAGCATGTGCATTTGCCATGTTTTTAATTAAGAAGAACCGAATTTTGAATTTTTGTTCTAAATACTAAATATGAGGTAGGAAATTGAAGGCTACTTCTTTATGGTTTGTCTTGATATCAATAACAAATTGCTAAAAGCATTTGTATGTTGAATTTTGGTAGGTCTGCATATTTGCTTATGGGCAAACAGGTTCAGGTAAAACATATACCATGATGGGTAGACCAGAAACTTCTGAACAAAAAGGATTGATTCCACGTTCACTGGAACAGATATTTCAAACTAGTCAGATACTTTCAGCACAGGGTTGGAAATATAAAATGCAGGTAATCACTCTCCTTAATCAAGAATATCTTGTTTACAAGCAGTGATTGAATGCTAACCATATCTTGTAAATTCAAGGCCTCAATTTTGGAAATCTACAATGAGACTATCCGAGATCTATTGGCAGTTAACAAAACCAACGGTTTAGATTTGGCACGTGTTGAAAATGGAGTTCCTGGAAAGCAATACACAATTCGGCATGATGCGAATGGAAACACACATGTCAGTGACCTCACCATTGTTGATGTTGGCAGTATTTCAGAGATTTCCTCACTTTTACGGCAGGCTGCACAAAGCAGGTATGTGCTGTTGCAAATTTTTATTTAGTCTTTGAAGTGTAATGCCATTTTTAGACCATGTTTTTGTGATTTAACTGTTAAATTTTGCTGTTGTATAAGTTAATTTACAACGTGACTCACATTAAATAGTTAGATTTGTAAAATTCTTAGAGGTGTAGAGTATTGAAACTTATGAAGTATTTACTTCATCCTTCATTGTTTGTATTTTAGGTCTGTGGGCAAGACACAAATGAATGAGTACTCATCTAGAAGTCATTTTGTATTTAC
This sequence comes from Mangifera indica, assembly GCF_011075055.1. Taxonomy (NCBI): domain Eukaryota; kingdom Viridiplantae; phylum Streptophyta; class Magnoliopsida; order Sapindales; family Anacardiaceae; genus Mangifera; species Mangifera indica. The sequence continues at coordinate 12,848,655 of NC_058148.1, read as the reverse complement.
ATTAAGGATTTCTGGGATAAATGAGGTATGTTTATAGTATGCTATAATAATTTGTGTATACTACACTTAAATATATATATATTTTTTCGCTGATTTAAATTTTTGTTTCGTTAGACAACTGAACAACAAGTTCAGGGTGTCTTAAACCTCATTGACCTTGCTGGAAGTGAGCGACTTTCAAGGAGTGGAGCTACAGATGACCGTCTAAAGGAAACTCAGGTTTCTGAAATATTTCAATTGTTAAGTTTATTATTTGCTTACAAGCTTTAAAGCATTTGATCTAATTTTGTTTTGATTTTCAATGTTCTTCAGGCAATAAATAAAAGTTTATCATCTTTAAGTGATGTTATATTTGCATTGGCGAGGAAGGAAGATCATGTTCCATTTAGGAACTCCAAGTTGACATACCTTCTTCAGGTGCTATATACTTTTTGAACAATGTTGGATATTGAATAAATAGAATAAATTTGTTAACTTCATTTAAATTACGTACAGCCTTGTCTAGGTGGGGACTCAAAAACCTTAATGTTTGTTAACATCTCCCCTGATCCTTCGTCAATGGGTGAATCGCTTTGTTCTCTGCGATTTGCCGCTAGAGTGAACGCCTGCGAAATTGGGGTTCCCAGGCGCCAAACGGCCTTGCGACCTGCTGCTGATGCTCGCTTGAGTTGCGGTTGAATGTAATCTATTTTGCTAGCTACATTTGTAGTTTAATTAACTGTTTTTTACAAAAGGAGGTTGATGTTTGTGATTAGAGTGTGCAATGCATTGGGTCGATATCATTAATTTCAACCAATGTGTGGTAAATTTGGTAGAGCTACCATTAAATGTTGTATGATAAAGTTCATCTGGTGATGAACCCAATCTGAAATTGATTGTTGTTAAATATATTATTGAATTGATATAGATTAGAAAGTTGGGTGGTAATGTTTATTGCTTCATTTTACAATATGTGGTTCTTTTATGAAACTGTAGTGAATTTTCATGATTGATTTGGTTCGGAAAGGAACATCTTATTGGAAAGCAACTCAGATTACGATTCTGTGGGTGCCCATAGTTTATCATGCTGGAATACATTTCCAGCGGCTGGAATGATCTAGAATGTGTAAGCAGTTGCCTTGCATGATTGAATGGGTCTTTTGGTAAATTTATCTTGGATTATATGTAAAATTCTTGGATTAGTGTCTTTATAGTATTTTATTTCCGTGATGGCTAAAGCTGTTTAATTTATTAATCCTTTGGAATTCAAATGAAATGGAAGTTAAATTCATTATTCCAAAAAGTCTAAAGCTAACAGACGAATGTTAAATAAGTTAGACAAATGAATTCCTTTATAAAAGCGCTAGAAGTATAAACAGGATTGTGGAACCCAGGCAGATAAGTATAACAGGATCTATTACATATCCACTAGATTTTCCTCCAATCTAGACTTCTTCCACAAGGTAAACTTTGAAAGAAACTTGCTTTTCTTGTGTGTGTATGTATATCTCGTTCCAGGACAGTCAATACCCATAAGGAATTCAATAAGAAATAGAAGAAAGATATGGAAGGACAGGATGAGCAACCCAAGTCTAGAGTTGTCAAAGTTGACTCAGTTGAGTCCTGGGATTTGTATGTTTCCCGAGCCAACAATCAAGCCTGCCCTGTAAGTTGCATTCTGTCCTTTTTTCGAAATTTTTACATGGAATCTTTTAATAAGAGTCTGTTTGTGAAATTTTGTTAAGAATTGCAGGCGTTTTGATGTTTTGGTGGTGTTGTTTGTGTTATAGATTGTTGTGCACTTTACTGCTTCATGGTGCATTCCTTCTGTGGCTATGAATTCCTTTTTCGAAGAAGCGGCGGCAGCTTATCCAGACGTTCTGTTTCTCTGTGTTGATGTCGATGATGTTAAGGTATATACACAAAGCGTTTTCTATTTTAGTTGTTGTGTTTGATATTATTTATTGTGCTTTAAAATTATTAATGTTGATGCAGATCTAAAATATCAACCCTCAGTACAATTGGAATACAGAATATTTGTTGTGTATTGGGTAAATATCATGCATCATACAATTCAAAATATTATTATTTGATTTTTGAAATATACTTGTTGCAGACTTTTCTATACATGCAGATATGGGTTGCCATCTATGGTTTAGGTAAATGCCAGCTAGATGACAACAACAGTATATCTAGTCGAAGATCAGGATCACCAACTCATAATATTAGTTCATCTTTTTCTGATAGGAATTTAGTTTCTGCAAACTACTAAGATTGAGAGTATTTTAGTAAATTTATCAATACATATTTGTAAAGCACAATAAGAATTATGTTGATTATTAAATTATTCTTTTACTTAACATAAGCTGAAAAGACTACGTCACTTATTCCAGAATGACCCATGACCTGATCTAATTAGAATGATAAAAGTTAGTCATATGTATGACATAGCAGCTATTTTTAGTGTACAATTCTCATTATATTGGGTAGAGTTTTGGTGTTGTGATTGTTATAACTTGTTATATCAAATAGTGTGTTGATACTGGTGTGGTTCAAGCTTCTTGTGCTTGACTTGTACAAAATGATATACATTTTGATACCTTTCATGAGAATTTTGGTGCAATACAATTATGATGCTGCATTTGTCAGAAGCAGGCATCTTTGTGATGCATTGTTGTTACATATTGGGGCTGAAAGTTTTTACTAAATATGTATGTGTTGCATGTCAATATGCTGTATGCTTCATTTTAGTGTTCCTTCAAGAAAGTTTTTTTTTTTTAATAATTTTTGGTGCCCTAAGATACTTTAACTGAAATTTTCAGCTTGCAGAATATTGGGTTTTGTTGCATAATTTGTGGCTACTTTCATATTTATGAATTATAATCTCCTGGCTGATCATGTTCTCCTGGATTGACTTTTTTTTTTTCAAATTTTTAGAGAATCCGTGTTTCATCTAGTCACTATAATCATATATAATAAAGAGAGGTTCTAAATTATTATGTGAATTTTGACGGCTGCGTTGTCAGGCTGTGGCATCTAAAATGGAGGTGAAGGCGATGCCAACATTTGTGCTGATGAAGGAAGGTGCTGTGGTTGACAGGTTGGTGGGTGCAAATCCAGAAGAGATAAGGAAAAGGATTGATAGTTTTGTCCAGTCCATTCGGGTATATGTAGCCTAGTTGGTGGTGGTGTCTTATTGCCATGGTGAATTCTGTAATAAACAACTCTTCTACTTTTTTGATGCTTACAACTGTCATCTATAATGTTTGATTATGAGTTGCTGTGTTTGATATTCTGAATTCTGGTTTTATTCTTGTTACTCATCTAATGTGATTTGGCTGCAATAGTTCCACATACACATGGAAAGTTGTTGGATTTTGCAAAAACCGGAACCTTGAAGTCAACAATGGCACCTATCAGTGGTGAGTGCTGTAGCCATGGCTTTCGATTCACGTGCTAGGGGGTCCGTGAATGAACTAAATTGGGACGTTTGATTTGGTCCCACTCACACCAAACATGATCTCTCCCACATCTTGATATCATATTTGACCAATCACCCATTTGTCATTTCACACGCCACTTTCCCCTTCTAACTTTTGTCTCCATTCATGTTCTCTCATGGCCAAAAGGCTTATTCCCACCCATGGTTGGATGCTTTTCCAAAGCTTCAATTATTAAGTTTTGAAAACTTAAAATCCCTTGTTAATTCAAGGTTTAAAGGATTATTTTATCTTTTATTATCATTTATTGTCAAAATGTGAAAACTTTGTTATAATTGTTTCTTGTCTTTTTCTTCTTGAAGTAGTATAACTTTTCTGGTATCTTTAAACTTTGTGGGATCTATTTTAAGTCTATTAAATAAATGATTTAGCCTTCAAAGCTCTCAAAACTTTTGTTTATATAAAGAGAAAGAATGGTGAAAAAGAGATTAGTGAGTAAGATTTACGAAAGATAAAAGTGTGGTCACAGGTTTTTTTATTATGAGTTAGATGAGAGAGAAAGAAAGTGTTTTTAATTGCTAAAATCTCTTACTAAATTCTTATTTTACCGAATAAAGGCTAAAATAGTCATTAAAAATCTTAAACTAACCGAAACGGCTAATTTTAACACTGATGGATGGAATTTCAAGTTTTTAAAACTTACAGCTGGGACTTCGGCCTTCTCTCATTTTAATTAGTATAATCTCATGATTCTCATCCACTGTGACTTTACAGGCTAAGCTCCATTTCACTTAAATCCGTTTTTCGCAACCTGTGGCTAGATTTGGGCGAATGGGGTCTCCTCCTGGGCCCCTAATGCTTGGTCTTAAATGGGGCTCCGGCCCTAGGAGATATGACTGACTTGGGCCCTGCCTCCATATGCAAGGCCCAACCTAATACTTGGTTCATACTCTATGCCAATTTTAATTCTCGTCTCCAAATAGTGTCATTTAACTAAATATATTTTTTTATTATTTAAATAGTTGTTAGAGAAAATAGTTTAATGGAGGAAAAAATTTACAATGAGGAGCATCTGTTTTATAGTGTCAGACTTCGCCCGTGAGTGTTTTTGGTGGAGTTGCAGCTTTATACAATAATGTTAAGAAGACAGTTTATTCCTGCTTATAAAACTTGCCTCTTGTGATTCACAGTACCACCCAATACTCAAACCCAGTTATTATTATTATTATTATTATTATTTTTGACGATGGATTCCTGTAAAACCAGAACTCAATTTCTTTTCAGACCTCACACTTTTTTTGGCCATCTGTGTCACATTAAGCCAATTTATGCAAAAGAAACGCAACTTGAAGATACCCTTCAAGTTAATCAGTTTCTGAACATATACAAAAATGGAGGAGTAATGGAGATTCCAAATGAGAAGTGACGGCTTTTACTGTTATAACAGGAGTTTTATGTTTCGTAGCTTCGTCTATATCAAGTGCAAGGGGGTTTGTTGGCGGTGACCTTTTTATACCAACATTAATCATAGTGGCTGGTTTAGAACTTAAAACTGCCACCAGTTTCTCAGCTTCTATGGTCACAGGAGTTGGTATAATTTCTTTTTTATTTTCCAAAGTTTGTCTGCTACTGTTCTCTGAATTTCAACTTTGATCTATTTGTTTCGTGAATAAGTTTAACAGATCTATGAGAAAAATTGTTCATAATCTGCAGTCAATCCGTGTGTATGTAACTCGAGAAAATGTATGCAGGGTATTATAGCAATGGAGCCTTGTGGAGTGGGATACTGGATTATTTCCTCACTCCAAATTCCTGTTTCTATGGCTTTTACGGAATGGATCCCCTGCAGAAAAGACTGCAGACATAATAAAGTTCCAGACCATCAGGTTTATAACTTGAGAAGTTTGTTGTCGAATGTAAGGCAATACTTTCGTAAAATTTCAACTTATCTGTGAAGGACATAGAAGATCTAACTGGCAGTGGACCATTGGACAAGCTTATGTTCCCGTTCATGGCACTTATTGCTGGGATCTTGAGGGGACTTTTCGAAATTGGAGGTGGTATGCTTATAAGCCCACTTCTTCTTCATGTTGGGACAACACCTAAGGTAATTTATGCTTGTATTTGTAGCTTGTCGACACGATTCATCATCTTATGCAGAATTCAATCTGAGCTATCATTTTATTTTGTCTTAGGTAACAGCAGCGACTTGTTTTCTTTTCATCTACCATGTCAGCATTCCAGTACTTGCTACTGGGCATGCAAAATGCAGACAGTGCTCTCATCTAAACATCGATTCGCACTTTTCTGATTCAGATTTCCAATGTACCAAACCATTTCTAAAATTCTTGAAAGTAGACCAAGCAAGGGAAACAGCAAACAAAATCGCAACAAGGGCTCTTTGCTACTGGGCATGCAGCACTCAGGCAATGCTCTCATCTTTGTCATCATTTGTTTTGTTGGATTAGTTCTTCGATTGTTGGTGGTACAGATATCTATACAGAAACTTGGAAGGGCGTCATTGATCGCATTTTCTGTCAGTATAATTATGGCTTAAGTGCCGTTTTGACGACCGGCTTTGGAGCTTTTGGAGAGACAACACATCTGCATTGAAGCTGAGAAACTTGTGACAGTTTTAAGTTCTAAACCAGTCACTATAATTAATACTGGTATAAAAAGGCCACCGCCACCAAGCCCCCTGCACTTTTTGATATAGACGGAGCTATGAAACATAAAACTCCTACTATAACAATAGAAGCCGTCACTTCCGACTTGGAATCTTGATTACTCATCCATTTTTGTATTATGTTCAGAAACTGATTAACTTGAAGGTTGCGTTTCTTTTGCATAGATTGGCTTAATGTAACACAGATGCGAGAAAAAGTGTGAGGTATGAAAAGAAATTGTGAGTTTTGGTGTTACATGAATCCATTGTCAAAAAAAGGAAAAAAAAAAAAAAACTGGGCTTGAGTTGTGGATGGTACTGTGAATCACAAGACAAGTTTCATAAAAGGAAGAAACAAAAGAAGGGAAGCAGGAATAAACTGTCTTCTCAACTTTAATTGTTTAACACTGCAACCTCACCAAAAAACACACATGCAAAGTCTGAGATAAAATAATCCGAAAGCCCCTAAAAGTTCGTATTGCAGAATCTGGCAGTCCAAATTGTCCCCTCAACGAGGAGTACCATGTCATAAGCAATACAAAATTGCAAGTTTATCATTGCTTCACGTATGAACTTATTGTATTGTTTATCTGTATTCTCTTCTTCTAATTATTTAAAAGAATTTTTTTAGCTTTAAATTTTTTTATTTGCTATATCAATAATCTAAAATTTTATTTTATGAATAGCGATGGTGGGGTATATAATATAATGTATATATTATAAGATGTTAACTCTGTCAAAATTAAAAAACTAGAATGATGACATTAACGAAAATTATGGGATAAGAAAAAAAATAATCTTGATATTTGATATTTAGGATTGGCAAATATTTATTGCTGTTTCAACCCAAAACCCATTTCTGGCAATATCAAAGTTTTTGTGTTGTGTTGCTTTCTGATTCTCTCTTTTTCTAGTGGCGGTGGTAGTGGAAGATAAAGTAACGTCCCTCTTATACAATATTCTTTCTCTTTTTATTTTTCAGGCCATCTTATAATTGAACTCTCAACTAAACCCATTTACTCGTTTCTTTACCATCATCTTTATTGCCTTACTATTCCTGGACCCCTAGCGTCTCATTGTCTCTTATTCTCTCAGGTAATGAAAAAAGTTACGGTTTTTGTTGATCATTTTATCATTTTGGTCTTGTCTTCTTGATATTGTTGATATTGGTCTCTGGTTAGTATGGTTTAACTTTATTTAACATCTTTGTTATCAGGATTATGAGTTTGTTGTGTGGCCTAAGTAATGAGCTTAAATCTTAATGCATGTTTTCTTGTTTGTTGTGTGGCCTAAGTAACGAGCTCAAATCTAAACATCCGTGGAGACGCATGGTTATCAATCATATCAACCCAATCATATAAAGTGTCCAACGTCTCATATATCAAATACTGCAATATAATCATTAATGATTAAAATAAATTAATTTGTATTTTTTCCGATTAATATATATAATTAATAAATTTATACTTACCTAAAATGCGAAAGAAAATCCGTAAAAGTTATATTTATACATTTCAGACATCCATCCAGAGCAGACTTTGTCACTTGCTTGCAACATCGACTCGTACGTCATCTGTCACACGATAACGACCTAGAGATAGGAATTAAACTCATCCAGATGATCAACCAACTGTAAGTATTTGATAGATATTTTTTTTTGTTGATCATTTCCTAATAACACCATATGAAGACAGTACAGTAAGGCCATCTTGACGACGTCGATGTTGTCATCTCCCCTTAGCCTGACAGAAAAAACACGCTCTATATCATGATACAACACCTTCAAACAAGCCCGAAAGTATGTATCTCTGATCCTATGTTCGAAGGAGCGGGAAATATACGATAAAATAGCAGTGAGCTGACTAAATGATAGCCCTGTCATCAAAGAAAACTCAAACAGACTGAATCTCACATCAACCTCGTTAACCGTAAACCATAACTCATCTCTGATGAAAGGCCAATGTAGTTGTCACAAAACCAGAAGAAATACATAAACCAACACTTTGGAAAATTTGGTATTAGATAGACGAAGAAAATGCCCAAAACATGTCTTCTCAAACAGTCGAAGTTGATCCGAGGTTAGTGTAGACGTAATCTTGAACAATGCGATACACTGTGCATGTCATATAACCTCTGTCTGGAAGTATCTGGACTCATCGGGATTCGTAGTTTGCCTTCAATATGTTTCCTTTTACGAGAGGTATCATGCAAAAGATTTTAAAAATTTGTAAGACATTCACAAAAAACAGATATATAAACAAATATAAAAATGACAAATAAAAAAAATAGAAAAATAAAAAATAAAAAAACAATCAAAACAAAAATATCAAATTCCATATGTTAAAATACCCTAGAATATCAACAACCAAAAAATTATTCGAAAATCTGAAAAATAGGAGTCCATTATCCTAAAATGGCGAAAATAAAAAAAACAAAACTGAAATTCGAATTCTATATGTTGAAATACCTTGGAATGTCAATAATCAAAAAATCATTCGAAAATCTAAAAATACGAGTCGATATATTCAAAAACAATTAAAAAATAGAATTAAAATTCGAATTTTACACGTTGAAATACCCTAGAATGTCAATAATCAAAAACTCATTCAAAAATATAAAAAATACGAGTTGATATATCATAAAATAATGAAAATCGAAAAAACGAAATTGAAACTCGAATTATATACATTAAAATACTATAGAATGTTGATAATCGAAAAATCGTTTGAAAATCTAAAAAATACGAGTCGATAAATTCTAAAACGGTGAATATAAAAAAAAACGAAACTAAACTCGAATTCTATACGTTAAAATATTATAGAATGTCAACAATCGAAAAATTATTTGAAAATCTAAAAAATATGAGTCGATATATCCTAAAACGATGAAAATAAAAAAAATGAAACTAAAACTCAAATTCTATACGTTAAAATACCATAGAATGTCAACAATAAAAAAATCATTCAGAAATATGAAAAATACAAGTCGATATATCCTAAAATAGTAAAAATCAAAAAAACGAAACTGAAATTCAAATTCTATACGTTAAAATATCATAAAATGTCAAGAATCAAAAAACCGTTCAAAAATCTGAAAAGTATGAGTCGATATATTTTAAGACGATAAAAATCGAAAAAACGAAATTCAAATTCAAATTTTATACGTTGAAATACCTTAAAATGTTAACAATAAAAAAATCATTCAAAAATCTAAAAAATACGAATTGATATATCCTAAAACAACAAAAATCGAAAAAACAAAATTCAAATTTAAATTCTATGTTTTGAAATACCCTAAAATGTCAACAATAAAAAAATCATTCGAAAATTTGAAAAATACAAGTCGATATATTATAAAATGACAAAAATCGAACAAACGAAACTGAAATTCGAATTTTATATGTTAAAATACCCTAGAGTGTTAACAATCAAAAAATCATTCAAAAATTTGAAAATACGAATCGATATATTCTATAAACAAAAAAAATCAAAATATCGATAAGAAATTTCGTTATTACATCATAAAATATGCCTAAAAAGGCTCAAAAATAAAAAAACCAAATGTGAAATTCAAAAACTATATCTCGAAAAACTCTAAAATAGAAAAAACGGATATAAAATTCGAAAACTACATGTCAAAAAACCGTAGATGTAAAAATTATCAATTTACCCCTATAAAAATTTATATTATAACAGGTTCAATATTTATCTTTGCCCCCTCAATAATTGTCTAATCTATTATAGCCCCTACAGTATAAAAAAAATCAATTTCCCTCCAACCCACGTTTTTCAACCGATTGTTTCATATAAAATTTCCATAAGCCCCCAGTGGACTACCCTATATTCCCTCGGTCCCTAGAAGTTTGAAAAAGCTAACTTTCCCTTCAACCCACGATCGATCTCTCTTGCTTGTGGGAGAATTCATTCAGTCTATGGATTCTACTATTCCCACGGACCGAGTGCCAATGGCTTCTAACCCATTTTTTGACCAAAAAATCATTGTTTCTACCTTCAATTTCAACACAAATAAATCTACAAAACCTATAACACAAAACCCTTCAAGAAATTCGAAGAAAACAACCAAAAATCAAAACATTTTATGTATTGTTTAAAATTTTCCTCAAATCTCGATAATATGAATAATAAGTTAATTCAAACAAAAGTAGAGAAGATGTACTAACCTTCTTTGTCATTTTTGATCACCGAAAAATACGAAAATCAATGAAAATCTCTTCACCTGTGGAACGCCAATGGGAAAAGCAAAATTATTTGAATTGGCACAGTAAAACCATTGGAAAATAACATGGTTTAAATGAAAAATTCTTGGTGAATATATAGGAGCAATTTGGTCGTTTTACACAAAAGGATATTTTTGTTTAACCCTAATTATTTTAGATAATTTCGCTTAGAACCCCTTAATTTAAGGTATTCAATATAATTTCTCTTTTCATATTTTCAAGTGTATACTCTCTCTGAACATCAAAAGCTTCAAAGCTGGTCATTAAATTAACACCTAAAATCATAACCATACTGATTGAAAACACGGTCGACGAAACCTTCTAAAATTTTGTATAAATCCTTTTATCATCAGCAATCCAAGAACTGATCCAACAAAACAAAAGATGGCAAAGATAAGAGCACTGTCTACGTTCTGCATACCCAGTAATATGTTAAACTTATTCATAAAACAAATAAATAAAAGTTGAAATTCAGAGAACAGTAGCAGACATAACTTTGGAAAATAATTATTCATGGCAAAGTCAAACTTCTTTAAGTGATAAACATATTTCCTTTTGAATATTCTGAAGCTGAAAATCCAATTGATGAATTAGCTTATGTGGGGGTAAGAGATTTGAGCAGAAAAAATAAAGATTCTTGAGGTAGGCCCTCTTACTTTCTCAATATAAAGTGCCTTTAATTAGCCTTAGGATACACTCCTAAGATGATTCCACATAATCCTTGTTCAAATTAATCGCTATTTTTCCAAAGTGTTAATCAGAAAGAACATTAAACAACATAAGTTTCAGCCATTTCAGTACTTGAAATTAGTTTCAAAAAATATAAACAGGCACATATATCTACTAGGTTAAAATTAATTTGATAAAAGAAATTATACCTGTTCATGGCCACGAAGAACATCGAGAAAGAATGAAGAAGATAGAGAAGAATAAAGAAAACCAGATTATAACCAAAATAATCAGTTTCATCGAAGGAAACTTCACTTTGTTACCCTCACATCGATTCACATTTTCTGATTTAGGTTTTCAATGCATCAAATCAATTTTAATGATCATGAAAGTAGACCAAGCAAGAAAAACTGCAAACAAAAAGCCCTTATTGAAACAACAAACAACTTTATACTGTAGGCTTTATAAATGGATACCTGTTGATTGGACAGAGAAATCAGGGTCACCATTCTTCTTCTCCCGAAGACAGGTGATTTCACCATCGGTAGAAGGGAAGCAAAATCGAAATACAAAATAAAACCATTTCAGATTCAATTAAAAAGAGAGAGAGAAAGAACCCACTTTCTAGACAGAGCAGTTGAAACCATGCTGCCATGGAAGGATAAGAGGGTTCAGATGTTCATATATAGAGATGGCGCAAGCACAAAGCATTGATTGGTGGGGTTAAAGTCTACTTAAGACCCCACCATCTGTCATCCCCACTTGCCTCTGTCTACTTGTTTCGCAAGGGGTCTACAAACTTCCAAGACTGATATGTCATAGTCTGTCTCCTTTTCAAAGAAGGTTTTGCTTTTCGTATTCCCAAGTGCTTTAGGTGTCCACCTTCCTTCTTCTATATGTTGGATTTTATTATCACTTTTAAAAGGTCAAAAGACTTATTCCCCACCAAGTAAGAGTGAAACCCGTTTTATTTTTTAACTTTAAAAAATTTAAATACATACTCATCAAACAATTTTGATTAAAAATTTTAATTAGAGTTAAGATAAAACTATCATTTAACCAAAAATTAAACTTTTATCATATTTTTCTTTCTTAAATTAAAAATCTCACAATTTCTTCTTCAAATTTTTTTTTTTTAAATTTAAAAAGTGACAATTTTCTCCTATGATTTTTTTTCTCTTTTCTCCGACAATAATCTACTGTCTCCAACTATCAGTTGTCTTCCCTTCCACCTTATCTCTCCATCCCGACCTCTCTCTCCCTCCTCTTCAACCACAGATCAATGAAAATCATAAATCTAGACGAAGAGTCACTTATTGACGCTTTGTTCGGACAACGAAGACGTTGTTTGGATTTGTCCAATCCATATGATGTTGTGACTAAGGGAGAGATGATCGGACTTTTCTCTACGGATAAGGGTTGAAAGCACCATTGCCAATGGTCGAAGTGGGGAGGAAGAAAACTCTAAGTTTGGGGGGGGGGGGGGGGGGGGGGGGGGGGGGGGGGGGGGGGGAGAATGCTACTTGTCAAAGTTTAAAAATTTTAGGTAGGGATGAAGTTGTTAATTTTTAAAATTTAGAGAAGAAATATAATAAATTTTATGTTTTTTAAATTTTTTTATTAAATAACAGTTTTGTTCTTAATTTTAACTGAGTTTTTTAATAAAATTTTGCTTATAGGTAAATGTTTGAATTTTCAAAAGTTTGAGAGATCACTTTTAGAATTTCACCGTACCTTGGGTGGAAACAAGTCTTTCGGCCTTTTAGAAGCTCAAATTTAATTATTATTATCGTGTTGATGTTGTTCACCACAGGATAAAAATAAATCTTTCTCAATGAGTTGTGTGTGGATCAACATATACTATATACATGTAGGAGCAGTGTCATTCAAAACATATATCTTAATTCTTGAAAAAATCTGAGATAGAATTTGTTTTTTCTTTTTTTAAGTAAATGTATAATTAAAAAGAAACGCTAAAACAACGAGACTAAGCTCCTATTATCCTACTACCTTCACAAAAGCAAGATGAAGGATAATACGGTAGAACTTTTCTACCTAAATAGGTCAACAACAATAATTTAGGGATTTATACAAACGTAGTCGAGTCTGAATATTTTTTAATTCGAATTTGATTCGAATAAAAGATAGTTTGGATCGAATTTATCCAACTAAAGTTAATAGTATTTTGAGTTTGATACAAATAAAAAATTGTCTGAATCAAGTTTAACTCAAGTTTAAGACTAAAATATGTGACTTAAATTTATGATTTATTGATAAAACGATATCATTTTAATTAATAATGGACAAAACGATATTGTTTTGATAATTGTTTGACATAACTCAAATTAAATTATGAATCAAATTCAAATCGAATCAAATTATCTATCCGACTCACAAATCGTATTGAGTTGAACTCGCTCTAACTCGTGCATATCAAACATGCTTAATAAAATAAACATCAAGCGTGAGGAACTCACGCATCTTCTTCCCACATCCGTTTTCTGGAAAAAAAAACAAAAATATCCATCAGACATTCAGATTTTCAGCAAAGGTTTCCGCATTCTTCCTTGTTTTATCAACAAGGTCATCAAGCAATCTCAGCAACCTGGGAAATTTCTCTATTTCCTTGATCATCATTGTGCATTGTGTTAATACTTTTTGCAGCAAGAAGTTTAAATCTTAAACAAACAAAAACCCCAGAGCTTTCTGTTTCTTCTTACCTACAAGTAAATGAACCTCTTTCTAAATTTGATTATCTACAACTTTGTACCGTAGGCTTTATAAATATATAGAACATGATTTTGCAACCTGAAATTTCAGCTAGTGTCCATATATTTATATAGTCTATAGTACAAAGTTGTATTTAACAGGGTAGTTTGAACCCCATATATTTCCTAGATGTGTAATCTCTCCAAACATCAAAAGCTCCAAAGCTGGTCATCAAAATAGCACTTAACGCCATAACTATACTGACTGAAAATATGATCAGTGAAGCCCTCCCAGATTTCTGTATAAATCTCTGTACCACCAGTAAACCAAGAACTGATCCAACAAAACAAATGATGGCAAAGATGAGGGCGCTGCCTACGTGCTGCATGCCCAGTAGCAAGTACTGGAATGCTGACATGGTAGACGAGAAGAAAACCATGAACGAACAAGTCGCCGCTGTTACCTAAGACAAAATAAAATGATATATCAGACTGAATTCTGCATAAGAAGATTAATCGTGTCGAAAAGCTACAAGCATAAATTACCTCAGGTGCTATCCCAACATGAAGAAGAAGTGGGCTTATGAGCATACCACCTCCAATTCCAAAAAGTCCCCCCAAGATCCCAGCAATAAGTGCCATTAATGGGAACATAAGCTTGTTTGACGGTCCACTGCTAGTTAAATCTTCAATGTCCTTCACAGATAAGTTTAAATTTTACTTAAGTATTGCCTTAATGTAAGGTGATCAGCAACGAACTTCTTAAATTATGAACCTGATGGTCTGGAACTTTATTTTGGCTCCAGTCTTTTCTGCAGAGGATCCATCCCGTGAAAGCCATAGAAACAGGAATTTGGAGTGAGGAAATTATCCAATATCCCACTCCACAAGGCTTCACTTTTATAATACCCTGCATACATTTTCTCGAGTTACATAGACACAGACTGACTGTTGATTATAAACAATTTATCTCATAGATCTGTTAAACTTATTCATGAAACAGAGTGCACAGTAGCTGACAAGACTTTGGAAAATGATAGTTCAAGGTGAAAGTCAAACTACTTTAAGTGATAAACTTGTTTCCTTTTGCATATTCTGAAGCTGGGAATCCTATGGATGAATTTGCTTCTGTGGGGTTACAGATTGGAGCAGAAAAAAACTAGATTCTTGAGGTAGGCCCTCTCATTTTCTCTATATGAAGTTCCTTTAATTAACCTTAAGACACACTCGAAAAAACGATTCCATATAATCATTGTTCCAATTCAACTACTATCTTTGCAAAGTGTAAATCAGAAAGAACATTAAACACCATAAGTTTCAGCCATTTCAGTACTTGAAATAAGTTTCAAAAAAAAAAAAATGGCACAGTTATCGAATAGTTGAAAATTAAATTATAAAAAGAAAATACACCTGTCTGTAACGATTGCCACGAAGAAGATACAGAAAGAAGAAAGAAAGCCAGATCATAATCAAGACACCCAGTTTCATCCATGGAAATTTCACTTTGATATTGTTAATTTTTTCCTTGTTCAACAAGGGCTCTTTGCATATTTCATCATAACTCTCATCCTTCAACCCTCCACATCGATTTACACTTTCTGATTCAGATTTCCAATGCACCAAGCCATTTCTGAAAGTCTTATAGGTAGACCAAGCAAGGAAAACAGCAAACAAAAGAGTAACCAGCCACTCTGGGCAAACCTGATTCCAAATCACTCCAATACTCACTCCAAGTAGCATGCATGGCTCAGATAGAAGAGCTATATCATAATCAGTCAAATTCTTACCACCAAACTTTGAACTTATAGTTAACATATTGTACATAACGTTTGCAATTGAACCTCCAGTGACCATAAAAGCTGAGAAACTTGTGGCAGTTTTAAGTTCCAAACCAGCCACTATGGTTAATATTGATATAAAAAGACCACCGCCACCAATCCCCCCTGCACTTGATATAGACGAAGCTATAAAACATAAAACTCCTGCTATAACTGTAGAAGTTCTTACTTCCGATTTGAAATCTCGATCACTCCTCCATTTTTGTATTTTGTTCAAAAACTGATTAACTTGAAGGCTATCTTCGAGCTGGGTTTCTTTTGCGTGGGATTGGCTTAATGTGACAAAGATGACAAAAAATAGTGTGAGGCATGCAAAGAAATTGTGAGTTTTGGCTTTACAGGAATCCATAGCTAAAAGAACAAACTAGGTTTGAGTTGTGGATGATACTGTGAATCACAAGACAAGATTTTTATAGACAAAACTTTTGTTTGATGGGGAAGGATCCCAGAATTTCAAAGGTGAAATAAACAAAAGGGACCATCAACTAAAGGTGTCCCTAGCGTAGCAGGAATAAATTAAAATAGAGCTGTGTTTATATCAATTATCCATGTGAATTTAATTTGCTGCTTAATCTTTGAAAAAACTATCGGCACAAATTTATACACAAACAATAACATATCATCACATATCATTATTTATAGTATATTTCATAGGTTTTGTATAAGATTTTTGTTTGGCGATGTGGATAAGTTATTATTATTATCATTACAATTATTTCTTTTTTAAGCTTACGAAGAAAATATCTCTTGAATCACAAAAGAGGCATTAAATCTAACTACAATTATTTTGTTAAAAGAAAATTTGCAAAATAGAAAAGTATACCTGTTTGAAAACAGAGTCTATATTTAATATGTATTTATGTATATATATGAATAATATATAGGGTTTCTTGGAGGTTAAGAGATAGAAGGATTGTGATTCTTTTAATTTCCTATGTTTATCTCCTTGTAAGGATCATCTTCACCACCAATTTGTCTTTTTAATTTTCCGTGTAAAACGATGAAGCTGCTTTTTATATTGCTTTCAGGGATACTCTTGAGGAAGGTGTTGTGTCTTTTATATCTTTATTAAATAAAGCATTTCAGAAAAATATTTATTTAAAAATTTATGACATAGGCAGTAAATTGGTGAAGACAAAAAATTCAATTGTATTGGATACAACTTGTGTCTTTTCTAATCCTTTCACGTTATTATCGAGTTGAAAGCACTTTTGGGTTTGGCCCACAATGGTTGCAATTCTACAAATTGAATAATTTTTATAAGGCCAAATAACTATGTCCCACCCAAACTTTTACGAATTAATTTATCCCACCCTCTAAGTTTAAAGAATTTAATTTTTAATCCATCTATCAAAGTTAAATGCTAGTTTTTACCGTACACATGTAATAGTACTAACAGAGGACATTTTATTCCTAATTTTATTTGGGTTAAACACACTTTATAGATTATGTGAATATAATTAAGATCTCAAATTAATTCTGACTTTAAGAAACCTTATTCTTTCAAATATTTTGAATTTTGATTAGTGTATTGGAAGATTTCTTTAATAAAAATTAGTTGCTAAATGATAAAAAATTATTTCTTGTTAATTAATTGATTTAGTGAAATGATGATTTAGCCGAAAAATGAGACCATTTTTCTATTGTCGAGCATGAAAAACCTACAAGGTGTAATTGCATCTACTTCCGCTTTATCACAAGTTATGGAGTGCAATATTTTCAACAGAGCATATTTTTTTGGAATCCTTGGAATGTTGGCTAAATTTTCCCCAATGTTTATATGCAATAAATGGTTTAAAATTCCATGAGCTAAAAAAATTAGATAAAAGAGTACCGAATCCTAACTTAAATTAAAATGTGTAAAATACGGTGTGGACTGAGTTAAAAGAATCCGAAAGGCCCTGGAAGTTTCCTACTGCAAATTCTCTTCTCAACATTAATTGCATAAACTGCAACCCCAAGAAAAAAAAAAAATACACTCACATGCAAATTCTCATGTGACTAAGTCTTTAATTTAAAATCCCTTAATCATTTAATACCCATAGATGCGATTGGTCACCCTACTCTTCTATTTCCAGGAAGCTGCTCCTAGAAGGCCCATTTCAACTTCACTCACACTATCTAGGATATAGCTCGGTAATTGAAACCTCATTTTGTGATAATGTTGTGCCTTCAATTCGGTGTCGATTTAAGTTATTTGACCGAGACTGCTCAAAAGATGACGATGTCGTCTGTGATTCTGTTGTAGTATGCATATAGAATCCAGGTTTTTTAGGCGCTGGGAGATTGAGAGAGTCGCTGTTAAGCATAGAAACAACTGAACCTATGCTTGGTCTGTCAGAGACACTTTCCTGAACACATAACAAGGCAATGTGGATGCATTTCATCATTTCAGTTTTTGGATTATCCCTCATAGCAGGATCTATTAGATTTACAGCTGACCTTTCGTTCCAGCTTTTCCATGCCTGTAAAATTATATTAAAATTCATCTAATTAGACGCTTAGAGCTCACACAGAGTTGGAGCTAAATTGTTTTTATACTCACATAGGTTAGAAGGTCGTCCGATTCATTTTGGATTTCAAAACCACTTCTCTTCTGACCGCTTACGATTTCTAAAATCAGAATGCCAAAGCTGTAAATGTCCGATTTAACTGAGAATCGCCCATGCTTTATATACTCTGGAGCCATATACCCACTGCATATAATCAGAAATTTCCACCTTTTTGTCACAACAATTTCCACTGTATGTAAATGGTTAAGCTTAATTTTTATATACTTACAAGGTCCCCACGACTTGATTTGCGTCACCTTGACTCTGATCCATTTCAAACAATTTTGCCATACCAAAATCAGAAATTTTCGGATTCATATCTGAGTCTAACAAAATATTACTTAATTTGAGATCACGGTGAATAATTCGAAGTCTTGAGTCTTCATGGAGATAAAGTAGCCCTCAAGAAATGCCTCCTATGATCTTGTAACGCATTTCCCAGTTCATATTTTCACGGTTGATTGGATCTGCAATTTCAAACATCAAGGGATTTGAAATTGAAAACATCAAAAGCATCCTGAATTACCAGTTCAAGCACAATCTTACCAAATATGAAGCGATTGAGACTTGAATTAGGCACAAATTCATAAACGAGAATCCTTTCATTTCGTTCCAAGCAGAAGCCAAGGAGCCTAACCAGATTTCTATGCTGAAGTTTGGCAACTAGTAGGACCTCGTTCTTAAATTCCAGTTCTCCTTGTTTAGAATGTGAGGACAGTCTCTTAGCAGCTACTTGTTGTCCGTTGGAAAGCATGCCCTGGTATATCAAGAAAATTTTTGACAGCTTTCCTTCAAGAGAGCTTTAGGTTTAACACCTTTTTACAGTGAAATTACTCACCTTGTATACCGTTCCAAATCCACCTTGTCCAAGCTTATTATCATCAGAGAAGTTATTTGTGGCAATCCTTATGGTGCTGAAGTCGAACTGTAAGGACGACGCTGCATCTTTTATATCTTCCACATCTTTAAGGGATCAAGTAGTAATTAGACAACAATAATTTAGTCCTACTTGTAACAATCTTCGTCATATACAGAAGAACAGAGCTGGAGTCTTCTGAATCATTAGAACAAAAACAAAATGAACTTACTTTGATCTTTCTTCTCCGATTTCCTCCATCTTATAAAGATGATGATGCCTACGATTAGTATCAACGATATAGCAACCGAAACAACTACAATAATGATGAAATTATTGTTCTTCTTTCCTGCAGCATCCAAGAACTTTGTTCAGATCAAAACTTGTTGAGTGACTAAAGTTAGATATCTCATGGGTACTCAAGTCTTGAAAACTTGATCAAGAAATCGAAAATTGTAAAGGTAGAGTGAGTTGTGGTACCGGGTGGTGGTGTTGAAGAGGGGACTGGAGGTTCTACAATTGAAGACTTGTAGAATTCGCTTATCTCGTATCTGAAATTACAGCTTGGGGTTATTACTCTTCCCCCTTGGCTTGTTTCACAACAATTTGGCATAAGTTTATTGGCATCATTGAGGCACTCATTGCATTTACTTTCGGTTAAGTCAGGAGTGCACTGAACAAGTCCATATAATGTTAAACTTCCTGAAACTACTTGTTTTCCAGTAGCATACTTGTCAGGAACCCGAGCTGCAGCTTCACTTGTTAGCCTCTGCAACAATCTGTGCCGCGTTTGATTGAACTGTTCCACATTTTGTGTGATGTTACTTTCCGCATGCACAAAAAAAAAAGGAGCATTTTCCATTACGCCAATCATGTCATATTGTGCATAACGTAACATACAATTAGTATAAATTCCATCATCATATCCGAAGAGTGCCATGCCCAACTTGGGACAGAGAAGTGTCGGGTTCCGAGTGGCGAAAGTTACACAATCTCGACGACTTTCCAGATCCATGTCTGGTCTACAAGTTGCCCTTGCATAAACTTTGTCAGAATTTTCCCCATAAGAGGAATAGTAAAATCCATTGTATAGGGGGGTGGTGTTGGGGAGGGAATCTAAAAGGATCTTGAGGTTTACTCGGTAAGCCAAAGTGGTGTTGTCATTTATACTGTTGACATAACAGTCATTGTACAGAATTTCTGGCTCAGCAGCAATGTAAGATAAAAATAGTAGAAGAAATACAGAGAAAGAAAAAAAAGGCAATATAGAAGACAAAGCCATGAGTTTATTTTCTGAAGCGTGTATGAATATAGGGTTATTATCAGATACCTTCCTGTTTCCCATACCCTCCCTCTTTTTTCAGCTTTCACACAGCTAAGACAGCCTCCAGCAACAAAAAGATATAGAACATGAATGTTGAAATTTGAGGGGAGGTTTTTAAGAATTTCTGATACTTGGGGAGGCATTTGGAAAACCTGATACCTCAGAGGAGGAATGTGATCATAACCTTGAATTTATTATGTAGGGACTGAACATGATTTCTGTTAAGTTTCCATGCAGAGGTGTCAAATAATTTAAAACACTGAGCATGAATGCTGACTACTAGTCACGTACTGTGAAATTTCTATGTGGAAATTGGATTTGGACTAGTCAATACTTAAACTCTAAAACACGCTAAGTTGAAAGAGTAAAAAAGAATTATAATTTAATGAGAGAAAGAAAATTATATTATGTTTCAGCTATTTGTGATAAGGCTTAGTGTCTCATAGTATGCATTGATAATGATATAAACTGAACACATCCAACCTCCAATTTTGACCCAAAAATAAAAAGAGACAAAAGATGCTGCATCGTTTTCTACAATCCAAGCGCAAATTGTAAAGAGAGGCCACCACGATGAAAACCAATAACAATCACATGGCTTCTGGAATTGTCTTTGGAAATTAAGCTACCCTACTTTGGTGTCTTATTGGTAGTCTTCTTTGTGGAAATGCAAAGAAGAATATAGAGGTTAGTAGATTTTATCCCTCTTCCAAAGGAGAATCATCACACGGTTCTAATGTCGTTTCAAAATTTTAATATTTTTGTTACATAATTATCAGTATTTTACGATACACGATACGTATTCTACGATACAATATGATACATATGAAAAACAATATGTAACATAAAGTGTATTGAATTAATACGGTATAATGGATGTATCATACGATACGATACATATTACTGATGCATTTTTTAAAGAAAATGATGATATAATAAGGGTGTATATGAGAAATCATATATTTTTTAGAATATTTGTGATATTTTATAAAATGATGACGTGTCAATTAAATTTTTTTATTAATTATTTTATTATTTAAAAAATGTATTATACGATACGATACTTAATACATGATATAAAAAATTAAGTTTTTAATACATAATATAATATACAATTCAACTACTATGCTTCATTATACTAATCGAATGAATACTCATGTCTTCATTAATTATCCAAATAAGCAATGAGTCATGTATCCTTTAACTAAAGGAAAAATCTTCGTTGTAATTAGATGAGAAGAAATATAAGATAACCATAAGGACGATAATATAGAAATACAAAAAGTTTTATGTCAAGAAGTTATAAATACATGTTTGAAAAGGTAAATATTTTGCCTTCAACAAGAAGATGTTTATGCTAGTGAGTTAATATGTACCCACAAGTTAAAAAATATAGTAACTCTAACACAAAACTTTGAATAAAAATTTTATTTCTCTTAAAACTTTAATGTAATGATCGATATATATATGTTTGTCAAATATTTATAATTTTTCTTATTTGGAAACAACTTTTCCACATAAAAAATTATAACTTAATTATATTATAAAATTTATTCTTATTTAAAACTGACCCAATTTGGGACCAAAACAAGTAAAACAATAAAGAGGTTTTACTCTTTAATTTTGAATCACTTACAAAATTGCCTTGATCTCTAAAGCATTCGATCAGCTGTATTTTGTTTTACTTCATACCCAAATTAGTACAATAAATTTTAAGCATAAATAAGGCTATCAAATTCATGTGTGAACATAATTGTTTGTTAGAAAATAGACGGCTTTTTTAGCACGTGAATTATTTTGCTTTGTTAATTTCATGTAGATGCTAACGTTTTACATGCTGTAAATCAAATTGAGACAGCTTCTTTCTTTACTAAAAGAAAATTCCTGAAGTAGATGACAAATATTGCAGAAGCAACAACGGAACTGCAATATGGACAACAGTTTGAGACAGGTTACTCAGCTTTCCAGCAAATACCATAAATACAATTTCATTAGCTAGATTAATGCAGAACAATTTATCTATGGCTTCATCAAATCTCTGTTTCTAATTGAATCGAAATTTATTGATGTCATTCTCCAAAATTTCCAAAGATTGATTTGAATACACATAGAACAAGGTAGATCTACTTTTCTAATGCATCAAGCATGAAAGTATCCCTGCCGATGTTGCAAAATTAGTTGGCGCGGGAGGTGGAGATGAAAATATACTTCTTTCCCGCAGCATCCAAGAACTTTGTTCAGATCAAAACTTGTTGAGTGACCAAAGTTAGACATCTCATGGGTACTCAAATCTTGAAAACTTGATTAACAAATTGTAAATTGTAAAGGTAGCTTAAATGTATATGATAGGAGAACAAGAACCACGGAAGCACAATGGCCACGGAAGTCTAGCCGAATGCGTAAGCCACCCATGTGGAGCAGAGATTTGTTTGGTAAGTACTATTGGTGGTGTAATTACCGTTGTTAACATAACAGCCATGGTACAGAGATTCTAGCTTACCAGCAATGGCAAGATAAAAATAGTAGAAGAAATACAGGAAAAGAAAGAATCGCAATCTTGAAGAAGAAGAAGCCGTGATTGTAATTTCTGACTCGTGCTCAACAGGTTGAGTGTTGAAAGTTCTGATGTGATGAATAAATATAAAAAAGACAAAATGGAGCCTACTTTATTACAGGAAAAATAAGTGGGCTGCCCTTGAAATTGGCAGCACATTGAGAGACTCTTCTTTCATATACTCGACTAAGTAGTGATGGTGAATATCAATCTCACTCCACTTGTCCCATCTCTATCTTTATATTTTATACAACAGATCATCTTTTTTTATAAACTTGTCACATCTTGTGAAATTTCGCTTTTAGGGGAGTCAAATAATTTAAAACCCCGAGCATATACCCTGTGAAATTTGGAAATCGGAAGATCCAATAGTTTAAGCTTTGAAACACTTTAGTTGAAAGAGTAAAAAAGAATTATAATTTAATGAGATAAAAAAATAATAATATTATGTATATCAGTTTTTAATAATCAAATGGATATATACTTATATATGTTATTATGTAATTATATATTACTTTATTTTTAATTTAAGATTATTAAATTACATAATAACTATAGCATATTTTATCTGATAGACCGATTCACCATCAAGATGTTATTCATTTTGGACACAAAGTCTAATATAGTTTTCCTTCTTGGCTTTGCAATATAAAATGAGTCTTAACAGCTTAAGAGGCTTACAAATTATTTAACCAATCAAATTCTCTTACCCTACTCCTAACTGATGTTGGATACACAGATAGACCTAACATCTCTCTTATGTTTTGTCAGTGTGAGATTTATCTAAAGTTATCACATACATCCTCTCTTACAGAACTAAACATTTTTGTTGAAATTTGCTCTATCATAGTTCAAGAGGACACGTGAAGCCATTTTGATATCATTTGTAATATTTTTGGTTCAATAGTTTGATCTACTGTCAAGATAGTGTTCACTTTGGACACAAAGTCTAACATGATTTTGCTTTTGGGATTTGTAACCTAAAACACATATTGATAATTTAAAAAACTCACAAGCTATTTAACCAGTCAAATTCTCTCATCCCACTCCTAACTGATGTGGGATACACAAAGAGAGTATAGACAAACCCAATATCTTTCTTATACTTTGTTGATGTGGTTGATGTGGGATTTGCATAAGATATAGACATAACCAACATCTCTCCTGTGTTTTGCCAATATGGGATCGACAAAGCATAAGAGAGATGTTGGATATGTTTGTACTCTGTCTATACATCTCACATTGGTTAGGGGTGAGAGGATTTGATTGGTTAAATAATCTGCAAACTTCTTAAACAGCTAAGACGTGTTTTAAATTGTAAAACCCAAAAGGAAAATCATGATGGACTATGTATCCAAAATAAATAATATTTTGATAGTGGATCAAGCTATTGGACCAAAGATTTTACAAATGATATCAGAGCGGCTTCACATATCCTTTTGAACAATAGTGGGGTAACCCTCAACGAAGACGCTAAGTCCCATAAAGGTTGTATGTAGAGATGACAATTTAGACCCGATTTTAGGGGCCCCGACCATCCCCGACCCTAACGGGGAGGAGATTCCTCGATAAAAACGGGGAAAGGGGCGGGGATGGGGATGAAAAAAATCTCCGTAGTCGGGGACGGGTCGGGGACGGGTCGGGGACGGGGATACATATGGCCCCGCCCCTCCCCTCCCCTCCCCTCCCCTCCCTCCCCGCCCCGGCCCGGCCCATCCCCTCCCCTCCCCACCCCACCCCTTCCCACCCCTTAAATCTAATATATTAATATAATAATTTCTAAACTATTAAGTTCTAGAAATTATAAACTTGATAAAATCAATTAAAGTAAATGAAAAGTGTTAAATTTAATGTTATTATAAAATTACCCTAAATCACATATATAAAGAGCTACTAATGAAGAGATTGATTATTGCATATTGTTAGATTTTATGAAAACTTTGTATTTGAACTAAAATAATAATGAATATTTTGTAGTTCTTGTAGCAAGTGATATTTTGGGAGAATATGATTTATTTTATTTATTGAAATACATAAAAGAATTAAAATTTATATTTACGGGTATGGGGAGGGGATTTTTCCCCGCGGGGACGGGGCGGGGATAGGGAGGGGATTTTTTCCCGCGGGGACGGGGAGGGGATGGGGAGGGGATTTTCCTTCGCGGGGAGGGGACGGGGATTCTTTTTTATCCCCGTAACGGGGACGGGGCGGGGACGGGGATTGATATCCCCTACGGGGACGGGGACGGGGACGGGGATTGATATCCCCTCCCCGGCCCTCCCCATTGCCATCCCTAGTTGTATGTGATACCTGAAGTAAATCCCACATAGGTAAAACACATAAGAGATGATAAGTTTATCTATATTCCATCTATGTATCTCATAGTGATTATGTCTTTTATATCTTTATTAAATAAAAACATTTCAAAATTGTATTCATTTAAAAAAATGAAATACGCTTTTTTATTAGTAAATTTAAATCGATGGAGACAAAAAATTCAATTTTATTGAATACCACTTGTGTCTTTTTGAGTCTTTTCACTAAATTATTGAGTTTAAAGCACTTTTGGCCCACCATATTTACAACTCTACAAATTGATTAATTTTTATAAGCCCAATGACCATTTTCCACCCAAACTTTTATGAAATAACTTTTCCATAAGTAGATTTGAAAAGTCCAATTTTTCCCTCGTCTGTTCAAGTTAGACATTATTTTTTACTGTCAAAAGATACTTTTGTTACTTTGTACATCATATATAATATTGTTCATATATTTAATAGTACTAACAAATGACATTTTAATTTTAATATTATTTGAGTCAAACAATATTAGTGTATATTCTATAAATTCTATGGATATAATTAAGATCTCAAATGAGGAGCTCTGGCCTCCCAAACATTTTGAATTTTGATTCATATATGGAAAGACCTTTTTTTAAAGCTAAAATCCATTGTTAAATGGTGAAAATTTGATAATATATTGATTAATTGGTTTAGTAAAACGATAATTTTAACCAAAAAAGTTTGACAATTTTTCCATCATCAAACATGAAAAACCTAGAAAGTGTGATCGTGTCTACTCACTATTTATCAAAGAATTTAGAGTTGAAAATTTTTGGTAAAACATTTTTTTTTTTACCATATCTTTATAATCCATATAATATTGCTAAAATTTTCACGTTTTTTAAAGGTATAAAATTGCAGGAGATATAAAAATTAGATAAAAGCGTATCCTGACTTAAATTTAAAATGTGTCAAATACAGTGAATTTGAAATAAACACCGAATCCCTTAATAGTATTTGTAATTTATTGAATTATCCAGAACTACAGCCTACTATTCTATTGCCTGGAAGCTGCTCTCAGGAGACCCATTTCAACTTCATTCACACTATCTAGGACATAGCTCTGTAATTGAAACGTCATTTTGTGATAATGGGGCGCCTTCAGTTCGGCGTCGAATTAAGTTATTTGGTGTCGTCCGTGATTCTGTTGCAGTATACGTATAGAATCCAGGTCTTTTAGGCGCTGGGAGATTGACAGAGTCGCTGTTAAGCATATGAACAACTGAGCCTATGGTTGGTCTGTCAGATACATTTTCCTGAACACATAACAAAGCAATGTGGATGCATTTCATCATTTCAGTTGTTGGATTATCCCTCATAGAAGGATCAATTAGATTTGCAGCTGACCCTTCATTCCAGCTTTTCCACGCCTGTAAAATTATAACAAAATTCGCCATCAAATTAGACATATTTCTGGCTCATATAGAATTGGAGCTAAATTGTTTTTATACTCACATAGGTTAGAAGGTCTTCGTCCTGGATTTCGAAGCCACTCCGCTTCTGATCACTTACGATTTCTAAAATTAGAACGCCAAAGCTGTAAATGTCTGACTTAACTGAGAATTGCCCATGTTTTATATACTCTGGAGGCATATACCCACTGCATATAATCAGAAATTTCCACCGTTTTGTCACAACAATTTCCACTATATGTAAATAGTTAAGCTTTGTTTATACTTACAAGGTCCCCACGACATGATTTGTGTTACCTTGACTCTGATCCATTTCAAACAATTTTGCCATACCAAAATCAGAAATTTTTGGATTCATGTCTGCATCTAACAAAATGTTACTTAATTTGAGATCACGGTGAATAATTCGAAGTCTTGAGTCTTCATGGAGATAAAGTAGCCCTCGAGAAATGCCTCCTATGATCTTGTAACGCCTTTCCCAGTTCATATATTCATGGTTGATTGATTCTACAATTTGAAACATTGAAGGATTTGAATTCAAAAAACGGCAAACTGCTAGATGAATGAGATCAGAAGTACAATCTTACTGGATATGTAGTGATCGAGGCTTGAATTAGGCACAAATTCGTAGATGAGAATCCTTTCATTTCGTTCCAAGCAGAAGCCAAGGAGCCTAACCAAATTTCTATGCTGAAGCTTGGCAACTAGTTGGACCTCATTCTTAAATTCTACTTCTCCTTGATTAGAATGTAAAGACAGTCTCTTAACAGCTACTTGTTGTCTGTCGGAAAGCATGCCCTGGAATATCAAGAAAATGTAAAAGCATGCCTTCAAGAAAATTATCAAAGCTTTACATTCAACACCTTTTTACATTGAAATTACTTACCTTGTATACCGCTCCAAATCCACCTTGTCCCAGCTTATTATCATCAGAGAAGTTGTTTGTGGCAATCCTGATGGTGCTGAAGTCGAACTGTAAGGACGCTGTATCTATTATATCTTCCACATCTTTAAGAGATCAAGTAGTAAACAACAACAATTTAGTCTTACTATGTGAATAATCTTCTTCAGATACAAAAAAACAGAGCCCGAGTCTTCTGAATCATTAGAACAAAAACAAAATGAACTTACTTTGATCTTTCTTCTCCGATTTCCTCCGTCTTATAAAGATGATGACGACTATGATTAGTATCAACGATATAGCAACCGAAACAACCACAATAATGATGAAATTATTGTTCTTCTTTCCTGCAGCATCCAAGAACTTTGTTCAGATCAAAACTTGTTGAGTGACTAAAGTTAGATATCTCATGGGTACTCAAATCTTGAAAACTTGATCAAGAAATCGAAAATTGTAAAGGTAGAGTGAGTTGTGGTACCGGATGGTGGTGTTGGAGAGGGGACTGGAGGTTCTGCAATTGAAGGATTGTAGAATTCGCTTATCCCGTATCTGAAACTACAGCTTGGGGTTATTACTCTCCCCCCTTGGCTTGTTTCACAACAATTTGGCATAAGTTTATTGGCATCATTGAGGCACTCATTGCATTTACTTTCGGTTAAGTCAGGAGTGCACTGAACAAGTCCATATAATGTTAAAATTCCTGAAACTACTTGTTTTCCAGCAGCATACTTGTCAGGACCCCGAGCTGCAGCTTCACTTGTTAGCCACTGCAACAAGCTCTGCCGTGTTTGATTGAACTGTTCCACATTTTGTGTGATGTTACTTTCCGTATACACAAAAAAATAAGGAGCATTTTCCATTACGCCAGTATAGTCATAATCTGCGTACCGCAACATACAGTTAGTGTAGTTATCATCATCGTATCCGCCGATTGCCATTTTATGCTTGGGACAGAGAAGTGTCAGGTTCCGAGTGGCGAAAGTTACACAATCTCGGCAACTGTCTGGATCCGTGTCTGGTCTGCAGATTGCACTTGCATAAACTTTGTCAGAATTTTCCCCATAAGAGGAATTGTAAAATCCATTGTATATGGGGGTGGTGTTGGTAAGGGAATTTAGAAGGTGGTTGAGGTTTGCCTGGTAGGTACTATTGGTGGTGTAATTTTGATCGTTGACGTAACAGTCGTGGTACAGATATTTCAGCTCAGCAGCAATGGTAAGATAAAAATAGTAGAAGAAATACAGAGAGAGAAAGAAACGCCATCTAGAAGAGAATCCCATGATTTTAATTTCTGAAGCGTGCTTCAAAGGTTGGGTGTGGAGAGTTTTGATATATGAATATAGGGTTATTATCAGATACCTTCCTCTTTCCCATAACCTCTCTCGTTTTCCAGCTTTCACACAGCTAAGACGGCCGCCAGCAACAAAAAGAAATAGAACATGAATATTGAAATTTGAGGGGAGGTTTTTAAGAATTTCCGATGCTTGGGGAAGGCATTTGGAAAACCTGATACCTCAGAGCAGGAACGTGATCATAACCATGACTTTATTATGTAGGGACTGAACATGATTTCTGTGAAATTTCCATGTAGGGGAGTCAAATAATAATTTAGAACACCGAGATTGAATGCTGACTAATCACGACTTGTGAAATTTCTACGTGGAAAATGGATCTGGAAGAGTCAATAGTTAAACTCTAGAATTAAACTCTAGAACACGCTAAGTTGAAAGAGTCAAAAAGAAATATAATTTAATGAGAAAAAGAAAATTAGATTATGTGGGCGCTATTTGTGAGAGAAATTAATTAAAATAAGTATGAAATTAGCCATGTAAACCTTTTTCAACAAAATTTTTGTAGTTTTATTTTTTTAAGTAAATTGTATTTTTTCTTTCAAAAATACCCTTTGTCTTTTTTCTTCTTATACAGAGTAGTTTTTATTGGAAAATCCTATTTTTAAAAGTATACAAATTAAGTTTATATTAATTTTTTTATAATTATTAAGATTTATAAATAAAAAACAAATTAATTTCTGATGTAGTAATTGATATTTACATATCATTACAAAATGATGAACATAACTACACGGGATGTGTGTGAGTTGTGCACGGATGTAAAAGGGTATGAAAATGAGTGAAAGGGTGTGCTTCTTTTTTGAAAGGGTGTGTTTTTTTCGAAAGGATGTAAAAATATACGAAAGTGTGAAGGGGTACGTGCAAATGTAAAAGGATTCGTAATAGTGTAAAGGGGTACGTGAAAATATAAAAAGATACGTGAAAATGTAAAGAGATGCGTAAAATAAAAAAAATGTACGAAAATTTAAAAAATGGTGTATGAGAATATAAAAAATAGGGAAATTGAAATTTTTAGACTTATTTTAATCTGTGTATATATATATATACCACTCATTTCAAAATTTAAACAAATATACCACAACAGTAATTTACTTCCTTAAAATACACCTCTTTAAATAATCTATATAGAAATTCCCTTTTTTCTTTGAAAATTTATTCTCTCTTCTTCCTCAACTTTTAAGTGAGAACTAATGCAAATAAATCCTCTCTTTTTTTCTCTATAACCTTAGAATTGTACTGTGATGAATTAAAAAAATCATTTGATAGAATTTAACTAAGAAAAATAAATAGTTCACGTTTAACTAAACAAAAACAATTACAAAAAAATTTTAAAAAAAGTTGGCATTGAATTAAAAAGGGTTGGCATTGAAAAAAGGGTTGGCATGAGCCCACATTTTTATAAAATAATAGAGTTGGTGTTGGCCAACCCTTTTTTAAAATAAAAGTGTTGGCGTCACGCCAACCCTTCTTAAAACTAAAAGCCAACCCTTTTATTGGATTGTTATGATTTTTTGGATTTTCTTTCATGTGATGGGGTCATATAAGTTAAAATATTATTTTTATGAAAGAGAATACAAAAATTTTCAAATGTAGTGGACCCTATTATATAAAAGAGAATCAAAAAATCTTTAAATTCAATGAGACCCACTGTATAGATGTTGGCGTGCACTGAATCTTCCATGCAGTGAACTAAATTTTAAAAAAATATAAGCCAGTGGGTGTTGGCGTTAATGCCAAGGGGTTGGCGACGCCAACCCGTTCTTCATTTGAAAATTTTTCAGATTTAAAATTTTGTATTTTATAACCATTAATATAATATTATAATAATTTTAAACAATAAAAACAATATGAAATAATAGTATTAAATAATTTAACAACATAAAATCATAACAAAATTAAATTTCATATGAACTCATGAACATGAATCTACCATGCATTATTTGATTTTCAATTGTTCATAAAGAAAACACATAACATATAAGTTTTATTGTTCAATCACATGTTTTCTTTGTTGAAGAATTTTTTTTTTCCATACTATAGAGATTTTTTTTCCATACTATAAAGAAAAAAAGAGATATGATATTCTCTCTTTCTGCATGAGTTACATTAATAAGGGTATTTTAAAAAAATGTTATACTGTTGTGGTAGTTTTGTTTAAACTTTAAAATAAGTAGTATATATGTATACACGGTAAAAAAAAAGGGTAAAAATTTCAATTTTCCTAAAAAATATATATTATATTATATAATATATATATATTATATTAATAATATAATATATAATATAATATATATATATATATATTACATTATATAATATAATATATATATTTTATATTCTCATGCACCATTTCACATTTTTACGCATCACTTCACACTTTGATGCACTCTTTTACACTTTCACGTACCCCTTTATATTTTTACGAACTCCTTTACACTTTCACGCACCCTTTTACACTTTTAAGTACCCCTTCACACTTTCATATATTTTCACACTCTTTCGCACATTTTTGCACTTTTTTAGAAAAACGTACCTTTTCAAAAAAACGCGCATCCTTTTGCATATTTTTACATCCTTTAAAAAAAAAATGCTCACCCTTTTGCACGCACTTTGTATAGTTATGCTTATTATTTTGTAATGATATGTAAATATCAACTATTACATCAGAAATTAATTTGTTTTTTATCTGTAAATCTTAATAATTATAGAAAAATTAATCTAAACTTAATCTGTATACTCTAAAAAATAAGATTTTCTAATAAAAATTACTCTGCATAGAAAGAAATAGGATAAAAAATATTCTTGAAAGAAAAAATATAATTTATTTAAAAAAATAAAACTACAAAAATTTTATTAAAAAATATCTACACAGCTAATTTGGTGTGTATTTTAATTAATTTCCCTTGTTTGTGACAAGGACTAGTAAGCATTGATAATGATATAAATAGAACACATCCCCCAAAAAATAAAGAGACAAAAGATGTTGCATCGTTTTCTACCATCCAAGCGCAAGCTGAAAAGACGGGCTACCGTGATGAAAATCAATAATAATGGGCCAAATGACTATTTCCCACCCAAACTATGAAATGTCAAAGTTCCCCCATTAATTATGAAAATACCGTTTACCCACCTATGAGCAATTAAAATTAACGGTAATAAGGGTAAAATCGTTATTTTATATTTAATATTAAAAATAAATTTAAATATGATTTCATTTCCCCCCCTAAATTTAAAAAACTAACTTTTCTCTCCTAATTCAAGTTTAAAAAGATCACATTTCCCCCCTTAGGGTTTAGTTTCCAAACCCATTCACTTTCTCCGGTGCCATAGCTAGCTGTCACTCCCTCTCGAAGGTTTCTCTTCCACCAATGGCCCATCTCAACCGCACCCCAACCCATCCGGCACCGAGAAACGTCGTATGAGAAGAGAAATCGTCTTCCCACTCATCCGAGAAGATGATTTCTCTTCCTAGATGACGTTTCTCGGTGTCGGATGGGTTGGAGTGGGGTTGAGGTGGGCCGTCGGTGGAAGAGAAACCGTCGGGAGGGAGCGATGGCCGACGATGACACTAGAGAAAGTGAACGGGTTTTGAAACTAAACTCTAGGGGGGAAATGTAATCTTTTCAAACTTAGCTTAGAGAATAAAATGTTAGGTTTTAAACTTTTAGGGGGTAAAATGAGATTAAATTTTTAGGAGTTAGAGTTCTGTTAATTTTAACTGTTTATGAGTAAGTAAACGGTATTTCTATAGTTAATGGGGGGAACTTTGTTAGTTCAACATAGTTTGGGTGGGAAATAGTCCTTTGGCCATAATAATGATATTATGTTGGGTAAGCCACCCAACTTTGGTCT
Organism: Mangifera indica; assembly: GCF_011075055.1. Classification (NCBI taxonomy): domain Eukaryota; kingdom Viridiplantae; phylum Streptophyta; class Magnoliopsida; order Sapindales; family Anacardiaceae; genus Mangifera; species Mangifera indica. The sequence goes on along the minus strand of NC_058148.1, from coordinate 12,815,974 downwards.
GCCACCAACTTTGGTGTCTTATTATTGCTAGTCTTCTTTGTGGAAATGCAAAGAAGAGTACATGTTATGTTAGGTTTTGAGAATATTTTATTATTAAAATATTATTTTAAAAATTATTAAATATAAATGATATTATGTTTAATAAGATTTAATAAAAATAAGTAGATATAAATAATTATTGTGTTTAGTTAGAGATAATAAAAGAATACTAGTATATTATTTTACTAAAATATCTTTAGATATAATTATTCTAAAATATTTTTTATGTTATTTGTTATATTAATTGAAAATAAGATTATTTTTGTTCTAAAAAAATTAACAAATAAATTATATATTATAATACAATTAAGACTACCTCAATAATCTTTTAATACCTAAAATACAGAATCTTTTAATACCTAAAATGCAGGTAGTAATCAAATTATCTTTTATATTATCTACCACATCATTGTTGATAATAAAAAATTATCAAAATATTTTATTAGTTATAAACCAAACAAAATAATGTAAGTAATAAAAGATAGATTATCAGATTAACCTTTAATACCCCAACCAAACCCACCCTAAAGGTTATGGATTTTATCCCTCTTCCAAAGGATGATCATCACACAATACTAATCGATTGAACATTAATGCCTTCTTTAATCATCCAACTGGGCAACGAGTCATTTATGTTTTAACTGAAAGAGAAATCATCATTGCAATCAAATAAGAAGAGGAAGGACATACTCCTAACGATGATAACACAGAAATACAAAAAATTTCTGTGTCCAGGAAGATGTAAATACATGGTTGAAAAGTTAAATATTTTGGCTTCAATAAGAAGATGTTCATGCTAGTGAGTTAATATGTACCTTAAGTTCAAAAATATGGTAACAACCCTAACAAACAACTTTGAATAAAAATTTTATTTCATCTCAAAACTTTAATGTAAAATATATATATATATATATAAATATTTATATAAATATTTGTCAAATTTTTATAATTTTTCTTATTTGGAAACAAGTTTTTCACCTAAAAAATTCTAACTTATTATAATATAAAATTTATTTTTATTTAAAACTGACACAGTTTGGGGATATTAATGAAAATAGTTTATTTTTTTCCTATTTTATATATATATATATATATATATATATATATATATATATATATATATATATATATAATAGCCTAAAATGTAAAATATTTAAAATACCCTTAAACTTTATACTCACTTAGCTAAACATAAACTCACCTAGTCAAAACAAAAAATTCACCTACTCATTCAATCAAAGTTGAGATATGTGGTGAAATAAGATAGAAATGTAAAATTTTTTAATGACTTTGGCAATGAAAAAGTTGGTTGAGTGGTTGGCCAACAAGCCAAACACCCAGCCAACCAATTTATTTTTAAAAAATGGGTTGGCTAGATGGTTGTCTAGTTGGCTAAGCACCCAACCAACCAATTTTTAAAAAAATTGGTTGGTCGGGTGGGTTGGTGGTTGGCCGACCGGCTAACCCATCCAGCCAATCCGGCAACCCATCTAATCAACCTAAAATCTCAAATTTTTTTCTTTTTAAAGACAAAATCAAATTAAAAAGTGTTTGTATTTGTATAGTAAGAAAAAAAGTGATTATATATATATATAAAAGACAAAAAAAAATATGTAATTTAATTAATATCCCCCCAATTTGGGACCAAAATGAGTAAAACTATAAAAAAGTTTTACTCTCTAATTTTGAATCACTTACAAATTTGCCTTAATATTTATAGGGTATTTTGACCTCTGAAGCATTTGATCAGCTGTATCTTATTTTACATCATACCCAAATTAGTACAATTTATTTTAAGCATATATAAGGTATGAATTTCATATGTGAACATAATTGTTGGTTAGAAAATAGACGGCATTTTAGCAAATGAATTATTCTGTATTGTTAATTTCATGTAGATGCTAACTTTCCTTTAGTTGTAGCATGCTGAAAAGAGCTGTGAAGTTTTGCCAAGAGCCTTATTAATTGCTACATCAACATTATTTAGATAGATAGATGAAATTTACTGAAAGTAAATTCCTGAAGCGCATTACAAATATTGCAAAAGCAACAAGGGAACCGCAATGTGGAGGACAGTTTGAGACAGGTTACTCTGCTTTCCTGCAAATACCATAAATAAAATTTCATTAGCTAGATTAATGCATAACAAATTATCTATGGCTTTTTCAAATCTCTATTACTAATTGAAACGAAATTTAATGATTTCATTCTCCAAACTTCCTAAAGATCGATTTGAATACACATAGAAAAAGGTAGATTTACTCTTGTAATGCATCAAGCATGAATATATACCTGTCGATGCTGCAGATTTAGTTGGCGCCGGAGGTGGAGATGAAAATTTACTTCTTTCCTGCAGCAGCCAAGAACTTTGTTCAGATCAAAACTTGTTGAGTGACTAAAGTTAGATAACTCATGGGTACTCAAATCTTGAAAACTTGATCAAGAAATTGAAAATTGTAAATGTAGAGGGAGATGTGGTACCTCGGGTGGTGGTGTTGGAGAGGGAACCGGAGGTTCTGCAATTGAAGACTTGTAGAATTCGCTTATCTCGTATCTGAAACTACAGCTTGGGGTTATTACTCTCCCGCCCTGCCTTGTTTCACAACAATTTGGCAGAAGTTCATTGGCTTCATTGAGGCACTGTTTGCATTTACTTTCGGTTAAGTCAGGAGTGCACTGAACAAGTCCATATAATGTTAAATTTCCTGAAACTAATTGTTTTCCAGTAGCATACTTGTCCGGACTCCGAGCTGCAGCTTCACTTGTTAGCCTCTGCAACAAGATCTGCCGTGTTTGATTGAACTCTTCAAAATTTCCTGTGATGTTACTTGGCGAATACACAAAAAAATAAGGAGCATTTTCCATTACGCCAGTATAGTCTTCATATGCGTACCGCAACATACAGTTAGTGTATTTTCCATCATCGTATCCGCCGATTGCCATTTTATGCTTGGGACAGAGAAGTGTCAGGTTCCGAGTGGCGAAAGTTATACAATCTCGGCAACTGTCTGGATCCATGTCTGGTCTGCAGATTGCACTTGCATAAACTTTGTCAGAATTTTCCCCATAAGAGGAATTGTAAAATCCATTGTATAGGGCGGTGGTATCGGTGAGGGAATTTAGAAGGTGGTTGAGGTTTGCCTGGTAACTACTATTGGTGGTGTAATTTTGATCGTTGACATAACAGTCATGGTACAGAGATTCTATCTCGGCAGCAATGGTAAGATAAAAATGGTAGAAGAAATACAGAGAGAGAAAGAAACGCAATCTAGAAGAGAATGCCATTATTTTAATTTCTGAAGAGTGCTCGAAAGGTTGAGTGTAGAGAGTTCTGATATATGAATATAGGGTTATTATCAGATACCTTCCTCTTTCCCATAACCTCCTTCATTTTCCAGCTTTCACACAGCTAACACAGCCGCCAGCAACAAAAAGAAATAGAACATGAATGCTGAAATTTGAGGGGAGGTTTTTAAGGCATTTGGAAAGCCTGATACCTCAGAGGAGGAATGTGATCATAACCATGACTTAATTATGTAGGGACTGAACATGATTTCTGTGAAGTTTCCATGTAGGGGACGTCGAATAATTTACAACACCGTGATTGAATGCTGACTAATCACGACTTGTGAAATTTCTATGTGGAAAATGGATCTGGAAGAGTCAATAGTTAAACCCTAAAACACGCTAAGTTGAAAGAGTCAAAAAGAAATATAACTTAATGAGAGAAAGAAAATTATATTGTGTTAAAGCTATCGAGGGGCCACCACGATGAAAACCAATAATAATGACACGGCTTCTGGAATTGACTTTGGTAACCCCCCCAACTTTGGTGTCTTATTTTTAGTCTTCTTTGTGGAAATGCAAAGAAGACTATAGAGGTTATGGATTTTATTCCTCTTCCAAAGGATGATCATCACACAGTACTAATCGAATGAACGTTAATGCCTCCTTTAATCATCCAACTGAGCACCAAGTCATGTATGTTTTAACTAAAAAGAAAATCATCGTTGCAATTAGATGAGAAGAGGAAGGAGATACTCCTAAAGATGATAGTATAGAAATACAAAAACTTCGTATCAAGAAGATGTAAATACATCATTGAAAAGTTATATATTTTGGCTTCAATATGAAGATGTTCATGCTAGTGAGTTAATATGTACCATAAGTTAAAAAATATAGAAACAACTCTAACAAACAACTTTGAATAAAAATTTTATTTCATCTAAAAAATGTAATGTAATATATATATATATATACACACACACACACAAACACACACACATACACATATTTGTCAAATTTTTATAATTTTTCTTATTTGGAAACAAGTTTTTCACCTAAAAAATTATAATTTATTATAATATAAAATTTATTCTTATTTAAATCTCACCTAATTTGGGGATATTAATTAAAATAGTATATTTTTTTCTTACTTTATATATATATATATATATAAAACATAAAATAGTTAAAATATTTTTAGACTTTGTATTTACCTAACCAAATATAAATTCACCCAGTCAAGATATAAAATTCACCTACTCACTCATCTAAAGTTAAGATATGAGGTGAAATGAGATATAAATGTGAAATTTTCAGATGATTTTGATGGTGAGAAGGTTAGCTGAGTAGTTGACCGACCAGCCACGCACCTAGCCAACTAATTTATTTTTAAAAAATTGGTTGGTCAGATAGTTGTCTAGCCGACCAACCTATCGAACCAATCCAAAATCTCAGAATTTTCTCTTTTTAAAGACAAAATCAAATTAAAAAGTGTTTGTATTTGTATAGTAAAAAAAAGGTGATTATATATATATAAAACACAAAAAAAAAGGTAGGTAATTTAATTAATATCCCCCAGTTTGGGACCAAAATGAGTAAAACTATAAAAAGGTTTTACTCTTTAATTTTGAATCAATGATAAATTTGCCTTAATATTTATAGGGTATTCTGACCTCTTAAGCATTTCATCAGCTGTATTTTATTTTACATCATACCCAAATTAGAACAATTTATTTTAAGCATATATAAGGTAAGAATTTCATATGTGAACATAATTGTTTGTTAGAAAATAGACGGCATTTTAGCAAATTAATTTCATGTAGATGCTAACTTTCCTTTAGTTGTAGCAAGCTGAAAAGAGCTGTGAAGTTTTGCCAAAAGCCTTATTAATTGCCACATCAACATTATTTAGATAGATAGATGAAATTTACCAAAAGTAAATTCCTGAAGCACATTACAAAATTGCAAAAGCAACAAGGGAACTGCGATATGGAGGACAGTTTGAGACAGGTTGCTCTGCTTTCCTGCAAATACCATAAATACAATTTCATCAGCTAGATTAATGCATAACAAATTATCTATGGCTTTTTCAAATCTCTATTTCTAATTGAAACGAAATTCAATGATGTCATTCTCCAAACTTTCTGAAGATCGACTTGAATACACATAGAAAAAGGTAGATTTACTCTGTGTAATGCATCAAGCATGAATATATACCTGTCGATGCTGCAGAATTAGTTGGCGCCGGAGGTGGAGGCGAAAATATACTTCTTCTTTCCTGCAGCATCCAGTAACTTTGTTCAGATCAAAACTTGTTGAGTGACCAAAGTTAGACATCTCATGGGTACTCAAATCTTGAAAACTTGATCAAGAAATTGTAAATTGTAAAGGTAGCTTATATGTATATTACCTTGGTGGGCTGTGGTATTGGTTGGTGGTGTTTGAGAGGAGACTGGAGGTTCTTCAATCGCAGAATTGTAGAATTTGTTTATCTCGTATCTGAAACTGCAGCTTGGGGTAATTACTCTGCCGCCTTGCCTTGTTTCACAACAATCTGGCAGAAGTTTATTAGCATCAATGAGGCACTGTTTGCATTGACTTTCTGTTAAGTCAGGGGTGCACTGAACAAGTCCATATAATGTTACAGTATCTGAAACTGGTTCTTTTCCAGTAGCATACTTGAGAGGACCCCGAGCTGCAGCTTCACTTATTAGCGTCTGCAACAAGCTCTGCCGTTTTTTATTGAACTTATCAAAATTTCCCGTGATGTTTCTTAGCGAATACACAAAAAAATAAGGAGCATTTTCCATTACGCCAATATAGTTATAAAATGCATAACGCAACATACAATTAGTATAGCTTCCATCATCGTATCCGCCGATTGCCATTTTAAAGTTGGGACAAAGAAGTGTCAGGTTCCGAGTGGCGAAAGTTACACAGTCTTGACAACTTTTCGGATTCATGTCCGGTCTGCAGATTGCACTTGCATAAACTTTGTCAGATTTTTCCCCATAAGAGGAACTGTAAAATCCATTGTATAGGGGGGTGGTATTGGTGAGGGAATTTAGAAGGTGGTTGAGGTTTGCCTGGTAAGTACTATTGGTGGTGTATTTACCGTTGTTGACATAACAGTCATGGTACAGAGATTCTGGCTTACCAGCAATGGTAAGATGGAAATAGTAGAAGAAATACAGGGAAAGAAAGAATCGCAATCTAGAAGAAGAAGCCATGATTGTAATTTCTGACCAGTGCTCATCAGGTTGACCGTTGAGAGTTTTGATGTGATGAATAAATATAAAAGAGACAAAGTGGAGCCTACTCTTATTACAGTAAAAATAAGTGGCTGCCTTTGAAATAGGCAGCACATTAAGAGACTTTTACATATACATGACTAAGTGGTGACGGTGGATATCAGTCTCATTCCACTTATCCCATCTCTTCATTTATATTTTATACAACATGCTCATCATCTTTTTCTTTTTTTTTTTAAAGCTTTAATTACTTTTTTATTGTCTTATTCTTCGTCTTCAATAAATTCATTAATTAAAATTGCCACTTTTTTCTAATAAATTTTTTTATCCAAATCAGATCATTTCTTTGAAATATAACTAATCATATGAATAGATAAATTTTTAAATACAGATTATTTAAATTGATATTATTTTATATATAAAATCTCTTCTTTTATCCTTTAAATTACCTTTTAAAACTATCCCAACACCATGCTGATGAATTTCATTTCATTCTCTCTCAATTGGGTCCCTTTTGCTTCCATTATTTTAAATTGATTGGATATTACTGTCTCTGGTCACCTACACTTTACCTATTTCCTTTATTAAAAAAAAAGAACTCTCCCATTCGCTTTATATTTTATGTCTTTGTATCAATCTTCACATCTTCTTCTTCTTCTTCAATAATAATTAATTTTCTTTCTTAAAAAAATTATGCATCAGCCCCTTTGCTTTTACGTTTAAGACAAGACTCTTTTTACTGAAATTAGCTTATACTTATTTGTCTAACAAGAATTATCTTATTTTCATACTATTGAGATAAAGAATTTATTCACATGTAGATTTTGATCTATCAGGGTCATGATTTTGGCATTTCGACCACCTCCCTGAATCAAAATTTACATATAATATACCTATTATGCCCGTATGTAATTCAAGGCATAATTATTTTAATTAATCACTATATATTATATATGATAACATTTTCCACCATTTGAGTGTTTGCACAAGTGGGGTTTTGGATGTAAACATTGAAGGGATGACAATTCAACTCGGCCATCTTTGGACATCAAATTCTTATCAAATTGTCACAAAATAAATTATAACAATAGTAATAATGCGATCTTCCAAGTGCTTTTGGAAATCTAAGTGAATTCCTAAGGTATTTTATTATATTTATTATTGTGGACTTTATATTATAGTTAGTCAGTTGGACCACCATAAGAATTTATTAGTACTGAATATATATTCAGATTTTGACTGGTCAAATTAGGCATGATGACTGAGCTTTTTTGTTTATGTTTTTAAAAATTAAAAGAAAATTCAGGGTTTTCTTTTCCTTACAAGGAACACAGGATTTATCAAGAAGCTTGACTATGCTATATATATTTGCAGTTTTTCATTCATATTCTAAGTTTGGGCAGTCGTCAAGATTAAATTCTTATTTGGGTTGTCAACTGTAATTTTAAATAATAAAATTATATATATTTATTTTTAAATATATATATATATATATATATATATATATATATATATATATATATATAATATATGTTATCATATAATTAAATAATTTTAAAATAAAAATAAAATAATATTCAATCATATTATTATACATATAAATTTATACTAATTTATGAATTTAAAATATTGTGCTTCGAGTGGTTATACTTTTTTATCTTTGCCTGTAGTCTCATAAGAACACTAATCAAAGACTATAAAACTAACTGATAAGATTTCTTTGATCTCTCACAATTTTCTCCGGCCTTTTAATCAGTACTATTCACTAAGTATTACTTGTGATGCTAAAATATTAAGTAAATTGGATATATTTTATTATCCGAAAATTTTTGTCCAATTATTTTTTATCATATATATATTTTTTTAAATTTTATTTTTGTTAATTGTCTACTGTACATCTAACATTATTACAATTGACGGTTCGTTGATTTGCTTTTGCTCTAATCTTTGAAACCGAAGTTCCATTTAAGTTTAAAAAGTCAATTTGAGTGAATGCTGACTTGTCACATCTTGTTAAATTTCTACATAGAAGAGTCAACAGTTAACCTATAAAGCACGTGAAGTTGAAAGAGTTAAAAAGAATTATAATTTATTTCCACGTAATATCAGTGAAATTCCAAAGTTATATATGTTAATTTTTAAAAATTTAAACATTTATTTATCATCCAATTTTTGTTAAAGTTAAGAGTAAAATTATTATTTTATCAATAATATTAAAAAAAATTATAATTTTATCTCATTTTTCCTATAAGTTTTAAAAACTTGCAATTTCACTATAATATAAATTTTTTCAATTTTGAAAAGTGATATTTCCTATTAAATCCTTAAGTTTTTTTCCCTCTCTTTGACGACTATCCAACGACGGTGGTCATTTGAAGACGAGACTAAGAGACGTGTCTCATCACGAAGAGACGTCTCCGTCGACAAAGAAACGTCTACCAATGGGAGATGTCTCTTCGTTTCATTTTCAAATTGTCACCATCACTGGATAGTTGCTACAGAGGGAAAGAAACCTATGGATTCCTGGGGGGGTATTTACTCAATGAAATAAATAAATAAATATCAAAATGTCTTTACAATATAAAATATCTAAAAACCCTCCATATTTACCCTAAATTATTTTAACCCCCCATACTTGTCAAACATTGCATTTAACCCCCATATTATGACATAAAAACTAAACTTAACAAATAAAATTAAGTTTTAGGCTAAGATTGACATAAATACCTTTTTTCGATAAATAGTATTTTTTCGAGTCGAATTTAAAAATACGAACTTCTTTCGTCCGACCGAATCCCTACTAATTGATCTTGAATAAAAATGAAAGTGAGAGTGAGTGTTTGAGTAATATGAGAAGTGTGTGTAAATAAAGTGAGTGAGGAGAGTTTATATAGATGAGAGGAAAGGTAATTTTGATATTTTAGAAAAAGTAATGAAATAAATAAATAAATATCAAAATGCCTTTACAATGTAAAATATCCAAAACCCCCATATTTACCCTAAATTCATTTAACCCCCATACTTGTCAAACATTGCATTTAACCCCCATATTATGACATAAAAACTAGACTTAACAAATAAAATTAAGTTTTAGGTTAAGATTGACATAAATACCTTTTTTTGATGAATAATATTTTTTCGAGTCGAATTCAAAAATACGAACTTCTTCTGTCCGAACGAATCTCTACTAATTGATCTTGAATAAAAATGAAAGTGAGAGTAAGTGTTTGAGTGATATGAGAAGTGTGTAATAAAAGTGAGTGAGGAGGGTTTATATAGATGAGGGGAAGGGTAATTTTGACGTTTTAGAAAAAGTTTGAAATAAATATATAAATATCAAAATGCCTTTATAATGTAAAATATCCAAAAACCCCCCATATTTATCTAAAATTATATTTAACCCCCATAGTGAGTGAGGAGAGTTATATAAATGAGGGGAAGGGTAATTTTGACATTTTAAAAAAAGTTTGAAATAAATAAATAAATATCAAAATACCTTTACAATGTAAAATATCCAAAAACCCCCCATATTTATCTAAAATTACTTTAACCCTCATAGTGAGTGAGGAGAGTTATATAAATATGAGGGGAAGGGTAATTTTGATATTCTAAAAAAAGTCATGGGCATTTTGTTAGGAATAGTGAATTTGGGCATTTTGGCTTAGAAATAGTGATTTTGGGCATTTTTGCTTAATGGAAGGGTATTTTGGCCATTTTTTAAAATTTCCCTATTATTAAGATCTCAAATTAGGAGCTTTGGCCTCCCAAATATTTTGAATTTTGATTCATCTATCAAAAGATTTTTTTTAGTAAAATTCTGTTGTTAAATGATGAAAATTTGATAATATATTGATTAATCAGTTTAGTAAAACGATAATTCTAATCCAAAAAATTTGACAATTTTTCCGTCATTAAGCATGAAAACGTAGAAAGTGTGATCGTGTTTTTACTTACTGTTTATCATAGGTTTTGGAGTTGAAAATTTTTAAATTTTTTGTAAAACATTTGTTTTTTTTACTATGTCTTTATAATCCATATAATGTTGCTAAAATTTTCCCGTGCTTTTATGCAATAAAAAGGTTTAAAATTGCAGTGAATTTGAAATAAACACCGAATCCCTTAATAGTATTTGTAATTTACTGAATTATCCAGAACTACAGCCTACTATTCTATTGCCTGGAAGTTGCTCCCACGAGACCCATTTCAACTTCACTCACTATCTAGGATATGGCTCTGTAATTGTAACGTCATTTCGTGATAATGGGGCGCCTTCAATTCGGCGTCGAATTAAGTTATTTGACCCAGGCTGCTCAAAAGATGATGGTGTCGTCCGTGATTCTTTTTCGGTTTGCATAAAGAATCCAGGTTTTTTAGGCGCTGGGAGATTGACAGAGTCGCTGTTAAGCATATGAACAACTGAGCCTATGGTTGGTCTGTCAGATACACTTTCCTGAACACATAACAAAGCAATGTAGATGCATTTCATCATTTCAGTTGTTGGATTATCCCTCATAGTAGGATCAATAAGATTTGCAGCTGATCCTTCATTCCAGCTTTTCCATGCCTGTAAAATTATAACAAAATTCGCCATCAAATTAGACATATTTCTGGCTCATATAGAATTGGAGCTAAATTGCTTTTGTACTCACATGGGTTAGAAGGTCTTCCGATTCGTCCTGGATTTCAAAGCCACTCCGCTTCTGACCACTTACGATTTCTAAAATTAGAACGCCAAAGCTGTACATGTCTGACTTAACTGAGAATTGCCCATGTTTTATATACTCTGGAGGCATATACCCACTGCATATAATCAGAAATTTCCACCATTTTGTCAGAACAATTTCCACTATATGTAAATAGTTAAGCTTTGTTTATACTTACAAGGTCCCCACGACTTGATTTGTGTTACCTTGACTCTGATCCATTTCAAACAATTTTGCCATACCAAAATCAGAAATTTTTGGATTCATGTCTGCATCTAACAAAATGTTACTTAATTTGAGATCACGGTGAATAATTCGAAGTCTTGAGTCTTCATGGAGATAAAGTAGCCCCCGAGAAATGCCTCCTATGATCTTGTAACGCCTTTCCCAGTTCATATATTCATGGTTGATTGGTTCTACAATTTGAAACATTAAAGGATTTGAAATCAAAAACAGCAAACTGCTTGATGAATGAGAACAGAATTACAATCTTACTGGATATGTAGTGATCGAGGCTTGAATTAGGCACAAATTCGTAGATGAGAATCCTTTCATTTCGTTCCAAGCAGAAGCCAAGGAGCCTAACCAAATTTCTATGCTGAAGCTTGGCAACTATTTGGACCTCATTCTTAAATTCTACTTCTCCTTGATTAGAATGTGAAGACAATCTCTTAACAGCTACTTGTTGTCCGTCGGAAAGCATGCCCTGGAATATCAAGAAAATGTAAAAGCTTGCCTTCAAGAAAATTATCAAAGCCTTACATTCAACACCTTTTTACATTGAAATTACTTACCTTGTATACTGCTCCAAATCCACCTTGTCCAAGCTTATTATCATCAGAGAAGTTGTTTGTGGCAATCCTGATGGTGCTGAAGTCGAACTGTAAGGACGCTGTACCTATTATATCTTCCACATCTTTAAGAGATCAAGTAGTAAACAACAATAATTTAGTCTTACTATGTAAAAAATCTTCTTCAGATACAGAAGAAAAGAGCCCGAGTCTTCTGAATCATTAGAACAAAAACAAAATGAACTTACTTTGATCTTTCTTCTCCGCTTTCCTCCATCTTACAAAGATAATGATGCCTATGATTAGTGTCAATGATATAGCAACCGAAACAACCACAATAATGATGAAATTATTGTTCTTCTTTCCTGCAGCATCCAAGAACTTTGTACAGATCAAAACTTGTTGAGTGACTAAAGTTAGATATCTCATGGGTACTCAAATCTTGAAAACTTGATCAAGAAATTGAAAATTGTAAAGGTAGAGTGAGTTGTGGTACCGGGTGGGGGTGTTGGAGAGGGGACTGGAGGTTCTGCAATTGAAGACTTGCTAAATTCGCTTAGCTTGTATTTGACACTACAGCTTGGGGTTATTACGCTCCCCCCTTGGCTTGTTTCACAACAATTTGGCATAAGTTTATTGGCATCATTGAGGCACTGTTTGCATTTACTTTCAGTTAAGTCAGGAGTGCACTGAACAAATCCATATAATGTTAAAATTCCTGGAACTACTTGTTTTCCAGTAGCATACTTGTCAGGACCCCGAGCTGCAGCTTCACCTGTTAGCCTCTGCAACAAGCTCTGCCGTGTTTGATTGAACTGTTCCACATTTTGTGTGATGTTACTTTCCTCATGCACAAAAAAATAAGGAGCATTTTCCGCTGCGCCATTATAGTCATAATATGCGTAACGCAACATACAAGTAGTATATTTATTATCATCGTATCCGCCGATGGCCATTTTATGCTTGGGGCAGAGAAGTGTCAGGTTCCGAGTGGCAAAAGTTACACAATCTCGGCAACTGTCTAGATCCCTGTCTGGTCTGCAGATTGCACTGGCATAAACTTTGTCAGGTTTTTCCCCATAAGAGGAATTGTAAAATCGATTGTATAGGGGGGTGGTGTTGGTGAGGGAATTTAGAAGGTGGTTGAGGTTTGCGTGGTAAGTACTATTGGTGGTGTAATTTTGATCGTTGACATAACAGTCATGGTACCGAGATCTTAGGTCAGCGGCAATGGTAAGATAAAAATAGTAGAAGACATACAGAGAAAGAAAGAAACGCAATCTAGAAAAGAATGCCATGATTTAATTTCTGAAGCGTGCTCGAAAGGTTGAGTTTAGAGAGTTTTGATATATGAATATAGGGTTATTATCAGATACCTTCCTCTTTCCATAACCTCCCTCGTCTTCCAGCTTTCACACCGCTAACACAGCCGCCAGCAACAAAAAGAAATAAAACATGAATATTGAAATTCGAGTGGAGGTTTTTAAGAAATTCTGATACTTGGGGAGGCATTTAGAAAGCCTGATACCACAGAGGAGGAATGTGATGATAACCATGACTTTATTATGTAGGGATTGAACATGATTTCTGTGAAGTTTCCATGTAGAGGAGTCAAATAATTTAGAACACCGAGCAAGAATGCTAACAAGTCACCTCTTGGAAGAGTCAATAGTTGAATTCTAAAGTACGCTAAGTTGAAAGAGTCAAAAAGAAATATAATTTAATTAGAGAGAAAATTATACTGTAACGATTTTAACAATGGAAAGGTCGGCTGAGTGGTTGGTTGGTCGGCCAAGCATTCAAACAACCAATTTATTTTTAAAAAATTGGTTGATTGGGTGGTTGTCAAGCCAAACCAAGCACCCAACCAACTAATTTTTTTTGTTTTAAATCGGTTGGTTGGATGGATTGGCAGTTGACCAGCCAGCCCAAAATATTAAATTTTTTTTTTTAAAACAAAATCAAATTAGAAAGCGTTTGTTTTTTTTATATAGTAAGAAAAAAAGTGATTTTATATATATATAAAAGACAAAAAAGAGTGGGAAATTTAATTAATATCCCCCAGTTTGGGACCAAAATGAATAAAACTATAAAAAGGTTTTACTCTTTAATTTTGAATCACTGACAAATTTGCCTTAATATTTATAGTGTATTTTGACCTCTTAAGCATTTGATCAGCTGTATTTTATTTTACATCATACCCAAATTAGAACAATTTATTTTAAGCATATATAAGGTATGAATTTCACATGTGAACATAATTGTTTGTTAGAAAATAGACGGCATTTTAACAAATGAATTATTCTGTATTGTTAATTTCATGTAAATGCTAACTTTCCTTTAGTTGTAGCATGCTGAAAGGAGCTGTGAAGTTTTGCCAAGAGCCTTATTAATTGCCGCATCAACATTATCTAGATAGATAGATGAAATTTACTAAAAGTAAATTCCTGAAGCACATTACAAATATTGCAAAAGCAACAAGGGAACTGCAATATGGAGGACAGTTTGAGACAGGTTACTTTGCTTTCCTGCAAATACCACAAATACAATTTCATTAGCTAGATTAATGCATAACAAATTATCTATGGCTTTTTCAAATCTCTATTTCTAATTGAAACGAAATTTTATGATGTCATTCTCCAAACTTTCTAAAGATCGATTTGAACACACATAGAAAACGGTAGATTTACTCTTGTAATGCATCAAGCATGAATATATATACCTGTCGATGCTGCAGATTTAGTTGGCGATATACTTCTTTCCTGCAGCATCCAAGAACTTTGTTCAGATCGAAACTTGTTGAGTGACTAAAGTTAGATATCTCATGGGTACTCAAATCTTGAAAACTTGATCAAGAAAATGAAAATTGTAAAGGTAGCTTATATGTATTTTACCTGGGTGGGTTGTGGCATTGGTTGATGGTGTTGGAGAGGAGACTGGAGGTTCTTCAATCGAAGAATTGTAGAATTTGTTTATCTCGTATCTGAAACTACAGCTTGGGGTAATTACTCTGCCGCCTTGCCTTGTTTCACAACAATCTGGCAGAAGTTTATTAGCATCAATGAGGCACTGTTTGCATTGACTTTCTGTTAAGTCAGGGGTGCACTGAACAAGTCCATATAATGTTACAGTATCTGAAACTGGTTCTTTTCCAGTAGCATACTTGAGAGGACCCCGAGCTGCAGCTTCACTTATTAGCGTCTGCAACAAGCTCTGCCGTGTTTGATTGAACTTATCAAAATTTCCCGTGATGTTTCTTAGCGAATACACAAAAAAATAAGGAGCATTTTCCATTACGCCAGTATAGTTATAAAATGCATAACGCAACATACAATTAGTATAGCTTCCATCATCGTATCCGCCGATTGCCATTTTAAAGTTGGGACAAAGAAGTGTCAGGTTCCGAGTGGCGAAAGTTACACAATCTTGACAACTTTTCGGATTCACGTCCGGTCTGCAGATTGCACTTGTATAAACTTTGTCAGATTTTTCCCCATAAGAGGAACTGTAAAATCCATTGTATAGGGGGGTGGTATTGATGAGGGAATTTAGAAGGTGGTTGAGGTTTGCCTGGTAAGCACTATTGGTGGTGTATTTACCGTTGTTGACATAACAGTCATGGTACAGAGATTCTGGCTTACCAGCAATGGTAAGATGGAAATAGTAGAAGAAATACAGGGAAAGAAAGAATCGCAATCTAGAAGAAGAAGCCATGATTGTAATTTCTGACCAGTGCTCATCAGGTTGAGCGTTTGAGAGTTTTGATGTGATGAATAAATATAAAAGAGACAAAGTGGAGCCTACTTTTATTACAGTAAAAATAAGTGGCTGCCTTTGAAATAGGCTGCACATTAAGAGACTTTTACATATACATGACTAAGTAGTGACGGTGGATAGCTTTAATTACTTTTTTATTGTCTTGGTCTTGGTCTTCAATAAATTCATTAATTAAAATTTCCACTTTTTTCTAATAAAAAATTTTATCCAAATCAGATCGTTTCTTTAAGATATAACTAATCATATGAATAGATAAATTTTTGAATTCAGATAATTTAAATTTATATATAAAATCTCTTCTTTTATCATTCAAAGTACCTTTTAAGAGTATCCCCACACCATGCTGATGAATTTCATTTCATTCTCTCTCAATTGGGTGCCTTTTGCTTCCATCATTTTAAAATTGATTGGATATTACTGTTTCTGGTCACCCACACTTTACCTATTTCCTTTATTAAAAAAAAAAACTCCCCCATTCGCTTTATATTTTTTGTCTTTGTATCAATCTTCACATTTTCTTCTTCTTCAATAATAATAATTAATTTTCTTTCTTAAAAAAATTATGCATCAGTCCCTTTGCTTTTACGTTTAAGACAAGACTCTTTTTACTGAAATTAGCTTATACTTATTTGTCTAACAAGAATTATCTTATTTTCATACTATTGAGATAAAGAATTTATTCACATGTAGATTTTGATCTATTAGGGTCATGATTTTGGCATTTCGACCACCTCCCTGAATCAAAATTTACATATAATACACGTATTATGCCCTTATGTAATTCAAGGCATAATTATTTTAATTAATCACTATATATTATATATGATAACATTTTCCACCATTTGAGTGTTTGCACAAGTGGGGTTTTGGATGTAAACATTGAAGGGATGACAATTCAACTCGGCCATCTTTGGACATCAAATTCTTATCAAATTGTCACAAAATAAATTATAACAATGGTAATAATGCGATCTTCCAAGTGCTTTTGGAAATCTAAGTGAATTCCCAAGGTATTTTATTATATTTATTACTGTGGACTTTATATTATAGTTAGTCAGTTGGACCACCATAAGAATTTATTGGTATTGAATATTTATTCAGATTTTGACTGGTCATATTAGGCATGATGATGACAGAGCTTTTTTGTTTATGTTTTTGAAAATTAAAAGAAAATTCAAGGTTTTCTTTTCCTTACAAGGAACACAGGATTTATCAAGAAGCTTGACTATGCTATATATATATTTGCAGTTTTCCATTCATATTCTAAGTTTGGGCAGTCATCAAGATTAAATTCTTATTTGGGTTATCAACTGTCATTTTAAATAATAAAATTATATATATTTATTTTAAATAAATAAATATATATATATATATAAAATATATGTTATCATATAATTAAATAATTTTAAAATAAAAATAAAATAATATTCAATCATATTATTATACATATAAATTTGTACTAATTTAAGAATTTAAAATATTGTGCTTCTAGTGGTTATACTTTCTTATCTTTGACTGTAGTCTCATAAGAACACTAATGAAAGACTATAAAACTAACTGATAAGATTTCTTTGATCTCTCGCAATTTTCTCCGGCCTTTTAATCAGTACTATTCACTAAGTATTACTTGTGATGCTAAAATATTAAGTAAATTGGATATATATTTTTATCCGAAAATTTTTGTCCAATTATTTTTTATCATATATATTTTTTTAAATTTTATTTTTGTTAATTGTCTACTGTACATCTAAATTATTACAATTGACAGTTCGTTGATTTGCTTTTGCTCTAATCTTTGAAACCGAAGTTCCATTTAAGTTTGAAAAGTCAATGCGAATGAATGCTGACTTGTCACATCTGGTTAAATTTCTACATAGAAGAGTCAACAGTTGACCTATAAAGCACGTGAAGTTGAAAGAGTTAAAAAGAATTATAATTTATTTCCACGTAATATCAGTGAAATTCCAAAGTTATATATGTTAATTTTTAAAAATTTAAACATTTATTTATCATCCAATTTTTGTTAAAGTTAAGAGTAAAACTATTATTTTATCAATAATATTAAAAAATTATAATTTTATCTCATTTTTCTTATAAGTTTTAAAAACTTGTAATTTCACTGTAATCTAAATTTTTTCAATTTTAAAAAGTGATATTTCCTTTTAAATTCTTAAGTTTCTTTCCCTCTCTTTGACAACTATCCAACGACGGTGGTCATTTGAAGATGAGACTAACAGACGTGTCTCATCACGAAGAGACGTCTCCGTCGACAAAGAAACGTCTACCAATGGGAGATGTCTCTTCATTTCATTTTCAAATTGTCACCATCACTGGATAGTTGCTAGAGAGGGAAAGAAACCTATGGATTCCCCGGGGGTGGGGGGGAGGGGAGTCGTTTTTCAAATTAGAAAAGTTGAGACTGAAGTGAAATTGTTGTTTTCAAAACTTAGGGAGGGGGGGGGGGGGGGGGGAATAAAATTATAATTTTTAATATGATTGATAAAATGACAATTTTACCCTTGACTCTAATAAAAAATTTTAATAGAAATTAGGTGATAGATGAGTGTTTATGTTTTTTAAAGTTAACGTATGAGTTTGAGATTTCACTATACCATGAGTGAAAATAAGTCTTTGGGCCTATAATTTAATGAGATAAAGAAAATTATACTGCGTTTCAACTATTTTTTATAAGGACCAGTGTATGATAGTATTGTAATTGAATTATGTATCGTATCATATATCGAAAATTTAATTCATGTATCATATATCACAATATAAAGGTTATTCTTATTTATAACTTAATAAAATTGGGATCACTATTTTTATGACTACATGATATAGAGTAAAATTATACAGGGGTTTTATTCTATAACTTTGTAATAAAACTATGTACACAAATAATGACATGTCATCATATGATTTAGTATTGTTTTATTTCTAATTTAAAATTATCTAATTACATGGTGATATATCATTAGTTATATACAAAATTATACTCAGAATTTTGAATCAATGATTAATAATTATTTTAGTATTTATAGGATATATTAATATCTAAAACATTTGTTCAACTGTATTTTATTTTACATCATTATTAATAAATGAATTAATATTTATTATAAATGTATATAACATTATTCTTTATTTTAAACACAACATTTATTTTAAACACAATGTGAATTATAAGGATATGTCTATGAACAACTATGAGCAAATATGCTAAATAATGCTATGAAATTCATATGTGAACATAATTGTTTGTTCGAAAATAGACGGCATTTTTAGCAAGTGAATTATTTTGTTTTGTTAATTTCATGGAGATGTTAACTTTCCTTTAGTTCTAGCATGCTGAAAGCCTTACTTGGTAAAAATGTGTATAATTCATGTTTCTATTTAATGCGTGTATTAAATATAATGTTCGAATTTTTTTAACTCGAAACATATTAAATACGTATTTTATAGGTTTTTCATATTAAATATGTATTAAACGGTCATTTTATTCATTTTTCCTTTTCTTGAATTTTTAAAAAATCTAAAACGACATCATTTTGATGCCTAAGTCTAAAATACAAAAAAATCCTTTTAATTTTCAATTAATTACCATAATTTTGACCAAAAAAACCCATTTTTTTCAAATCTTTAATCTCTCCATTCATTACATCAAGTTTATATTCATAACAACAATAAACATTTTTTCATATAATTTTTCTTACACCAGATAGGTGTCTTTCTTTTTGTTGGGCTCAACTTTTCATTTTTGTTATTCTCAGAAAAGGTAAACTTTGATTGTTTTTTCCTTTATTTGTTTATAACTTTGTTATATTTGTAATTTCTTTAAGACCAAAAGACTTATTCTCATTTAAGGTTTAGTGAAAACCTAAACTCATACAATCTAACTTTCAAAAACCAAATACTCACAAATTTGTTAAAATTCATTGTTAGAGTTAAAGGAAAAAATATTTAAAAAATATAAAATTTCATCACATTTTTACTTTCTTAGTTTACAACACTAACATTTCCCCACCTAAAGTTTTAAAAGTGGCAATTTTCCCCTAAGGTTTTGAGGTCTCTTTTCTGGTGACAACCACAGTTCCAACTAATGGACAACAAACGCTATAATCTTCCTCTCCTTTCAATCTGCTCGTGTCGTTGTCCATTTTCGTCAAACAAAGATGGATTCATTTTTATTTGATCAGAAAATGAAAACAAATCATCTTTATCTTGAACAAATAAAAAACATTCTATGTTGGACTGTTGTCTAGACGATGAAGATGAATCGTCTTCATTTGTCCAAGGAGACAAAGACAATTCATTTTTGTCTCCTCGTTGGATGACGACGAATCTATCTTCACTTGATGAAAATGGATGACGACGCAGGTAGATTAACGAGAGAGGAAAATTATAGTGTTCATCATTTGTCGTCCGTCAGTCAAAACTGTGGTTATCGCTAGAGAAGAGACCTCAAAACCCTAAGGGGGGAAATTATTACTTTTTAAACTTTGTGTGGGGGGAAATTGTTACTTTTAAAACTTTGTGTGAGGGGAATGTCATATTTTCAAACATAGGGGTAAAATGAAATAGAACTTTAGTTTTTAAGATTTTTTTTCTAAATGATGATTTTGTCCTTGACTTTAACTGAAATTTGTATTAAAATTTTGTTCATGGATGAGACTTTGTGTTTTTGAAAGTTGGAGAGTATGGGTTTGGGATTATACCCAGCCGTAGGTGGGAACAAGTCTTTTGGCCTTCCCTTAATGTTTGAAATATAAGCTAATTTGAGACATCAATTATTCTTTAATCTTGTTGCATATTCATTTAGTAGTACAGTAATTAAATATGATGTATTATATTTATTAGTTTTAATAATCAATTAAATACTTTACATACAAATTGTTATAATTATTTTAATCAGAGATTCTATAAAAAGTGCTAAAATTATTATTTATATTATCGTATTTTTAGAAACATATTATTGATGATGTATTGTATTAAATCTGTGTATAAGCATTCTAAATTTTTTCTATATATGAATTTTACAATCGTTTTCTAGAAATATATTTTTTACTATTTACTATATTATACTCATATAATTTTTATATCATTTTTTTCCCTATACCCATATTTACTGACCAGGTTGAAAAGTGCTGCGAAGCTTTGGCAAAAGCCTTATTAACTGCTACATCAACGTTATTTAGATAGACATTTTTCTGCAGTAAGAACATAATACCACGTTTTACATGCTGCAAACGAAATTGAAACACCGCTTTTTTTTTTTTTAACTAAAAGAAAATTCCCGAACTAGATGACAAATACTGCAAAAGCAACGAGGGAACTGCAATCTGCTTTCGTGCAAATACCACAAATACAATTTCATCAGCTAGATATGCATAACAAATTATCTATGGCTTTTTCAAATCTCTATTTCTAATTAAAACGAAATTTATTGATGTCATTCTCCAAACTTTCTAAATATCGAATTGAATACACATAGAAAAAGGTAGATTTATCGTTGTAATGCATCAAGCATGAATATATACCTGTCGATGCTGCGGAATTAGTTGGCGCCGGAGGTGGAGACGAAAATAAACTTCTTCTTTCCTGCAGCATCCAAGAACTTTGTTCAGATCAAAACTTGTTGAGTGAACAGAGTTAGACATCTCATGGGTACTCAAATCTTGAAAACTTGATCAAGAAATTGTAAATTGTAAATTGTAAAGGTAGCTTATATGTATATAACCTTGGTGGGTTGTGGTATTGGTTGATGGTGTTGGAGAGGAGACTGGAGGTTCTTCAATCGAAGACTCGTAGAATTTGTTTGTCTCGTATCTGAAACTACAGGACCTGTAGAATTTGTTTGTCTCGTATCTGAAACTACAGCTTGGGGTAATTACTCTGCCGCCTTGCCTTTTTTCACAACAATCTGGCAGAAGCTTATTAGCATCATTGAGGCACTCTTTGCATTTACTTTCTGTTAAGTCAGGAGTGCACTGAACAAGTCCATATAATGTTACAGTATCTGAAACTGATTTTTTTCCAGTAGCATACTTGAGAGGACCCCGCGCTGCAGCTTCACTTATTAGCGTCTGCAACAAGCTCTGCCGTGTTTGATTGAACTTATCAAAATTTCCTGTGATGTTACTTAGCGAATACACAAAAAAATAAGGAGCATTTTCCATTACGCCAATATAGTCATAAAATGCATAACGCAACATACAATTAGTATAGCTTCCATCATCGTATCCGCCGATTGCCATTTTAAAGTTGGGACAGAGAAGTGTCAGGTTCCGAGTGGCGAAAGTTACACAATCTCGGCAACTTTTCGGATTCATGTCCGGTCTGCAGATTGCACTTGCATAAACTCTGTTAGGATTTTTCCCATAAGAGGAATTGTAGAATCCATGGTATGTGGGGATGGTGTATGTGAGGGACTTCAGAAGGCGGTTGAGGTTTGCTTGGTAAGTACTATTGGTGGTGTAATTACCGTTGTTGACATAACAGTCATGGTACAGAGATTCTAGAGCAATGGTAAGATAGAAATAGTAGAAGAAATACAAGGAAAGAAAGAATCGCAATCTAGAAGAAGAAGCCATGATTGTAATTTCTAACCCGTGCTCAAAAGGTTGAATGTTGAGAGTTTTGATGTGATGAATAAATATAAAAAAGACAAAGTGGAGCCTACTTTATTACAGGAAAAATAAGTGGGCTGCCTTTGAAATTGGCAGCACATTAAGAGGCTCTTACATATGCTTGACTATGTAGTGATGGTGGATGCCAATCTCATTGCACTTATCCCATCTCTTCATTTATATTTTATACAATATGCTCATTATCCTTTTTTTTCATAGCTTTAATTACTTTTCTCTTGTCTTCGTCTTCAATATGTTCATTAATTAAAATTGCCGTTTTTTCTTAATAAGAAATTTTATTTGAATCTAACCCTTTTTTGGGACATAATTAACTATAAAAGTAGGTAAAATTTCAGATCCAAAGAATTTAAATTTATATTCTCTTTTATATAAAATTTCTTTTTTTTACCACTCAACTTATCTTTTTAGATCATCTCCACACCATGCCGATGATTTTCATTTCATTCTCTCTCAATTGGGTCCCTTTTGCTTCCATTATTTTAAAATTGACTGGATAGTACTGTTTCTGGTCACCTACACTTCACCTAATTTCCTTTATTAAAAAAAAAAAACTCCCCCATTCGCTTTATATTTTATGTCTTTGTATCAATCTTCACATTTTCTTCTTCTTCTTCTTCTTCTTCAATAACAATTAATTTTCTTTCTTAAAAAAATTATGCATCAGTCCCTTCGCTTTTACGTTTAATACAAGACTCTTTTCACCATGTGAATTATAAGGATGCGTCTATGAACAACTATGAGGCTATGAAATTCATATGTGAACATAATTTTTTCTTCGAAATTAGACGGCATTTTTAGCACGTGAATTATTTTGTTTTGTTAATTTCACGGAGATGTTAACTTTCCTTTATCTAGCATGCTGAAAAGTGCTGCCATCTTTTCATAAACAATAATATTATATGCAAAATTTTTATGTATAAACAACAATGTATTATCATTTTATCTTTTATTTTTAATTTTTTAATCATATAATGACCTATCATTGTTTATACATAAAATTATGCATATAACACTTATTTTATCAATTGCTACGTCAACATTATTTAGGTAGATATTTTTCCCGCTGTAACAATACAAATACCACGTTTTACATGCTGCGCCATTATAGTCATAATATGCGTAACGCAACATACAAACAGTATATTTGCTATCATCGTATCCGCCGATGACCATTTTATGCTTGGGACAGAGAAGTATCAGGTTCCGGGTGGCGAAAGTTACACAATCTCGGCAACGGTCTGGATCCATTTCTGGTCTGCAGATTGCACTTGCATAAACTTTGTCAGGTTTTTCCCCATAAGAGGAATTGTAAAATCCATTGTATAGGGGAGTGGTGTTGGTGAGGGAATTTAGAAGGTGGTTGAGGTTTGCGTGGTAAGTACTATTGGTGGTGTAATTTTGATCTTTGACATAACAGTCATGGTACCGAGATTTTAGGTCAGCGGCAATGGTAAGATAAAAATAGTAGAAGAAATACAGAGAAAGAAAGAAACGCAATCTAGAAGAGAATGCCATGATTTTAATTTCTGAAGCGTGCTCGAAAGGTCGAGTGTAGAGAGTTTTGATATATGAATATAGGGTCATTATCACATACCTTCCTCTTTCCCATAACCTCCCTCATTTTCTAGCGTTCTGATAACGTCGTTAATTGTTATTATTTTGAATTCTAATTCTCTTATGTTGTATGAAAATTTAATTCAATTTAATGAAATTATTTATTTTTTGTACTTAGGAAGCTTGAATATTTTTGGAGTGAAGTTTGGGCCAAGAAGACTAAAATTGGAGCAAGTTTACCAGTTAACAAAATCTGTGATGTTGACTAGGCGTAGACACGTGAAATTACAAGAGCAGAATTCAAAAATTAAATCTGGACGTCCAAATCAACTAAAAAAATCCACAAAATGTCAAGATTTGTTTCCTAAAAAATGGATGATTATTAGCTGAAAAAAAGGATTATTTTAGATAGAAAAAGAAGGATATTTTTGGGAAAAAAATATACATTAAAATATTTTTTTTCTTTCTTTTAGGGAAGATATGTATCAAATTTGTTTGGGTAGATAAGGAGATTAGTATTATCTTTTATTTCCAGATTTAAGTAGGGCGAAAATATATATATATATTTTTTTATTTTGCGGGATCATTCATTATTGTAATTGGCAACAACATTTTTTTGGATTTGTGATTTGCTTAGGATGGTTTATAGTGGCTAAACCTTTTTCTCTTAGTTGAAGGGATCTGAAACCATGAAACTTCAAGAATTGTGAGATTAAGTTTTGTTCTTTAATACATATTTTAATTATTCAAGTATTGATTATTTTCGTTAATTATTTATTATGATTGTATTAGTTGATTACTTAGGCGCGTGATTAGTTAATTGATTAATACGATCTAATACTAGTTTAGATGTTGAATCCGTAATTGTTCGATTCATCTAATTGAAGTGGCAACTGAGATTTATTGTTTGTTGCATCAGAAACTGTAATTCCTAGGAAAAATATTTAACTAGATTAAATGCAACATCGTACGCTTGTGTTGTCTTACTTCGTTGGTTTTTCTAATTCTTAATACTATTGTTTAATTAAATTCGAGATCGTATCCGAATTATTAATCAATAAAGGTTAACTGAAATACATGTTTTTTGTTAACTAATCATAAGGAAAGATAAGTAATTAATACCACAACGAATATTTGAATAATTAATTTGATAGTTTTGGTTGTCAATAATCAATCGTAGTTCCAATGGTGGATGTGACTATAGACCAAGGTTTGTCTAATTGATTATTTGTTTTAAATTATTTTTTCTGAATTTTTATTATTGTTTTTAATTATAATTTGCATCCAATTCAAAATACCCATTTATTCTTTATTTTGATTGATTTGTGACGACGTACTAATTGAAACTCTTCGAGAGAACGATCCTTACTTTTCTTTACTACATTTTTGTTACAGGAATTTAGGATTTTAATTTAGTTATCGATGACAACACTTACCATTTTCACACAGCTAACACAGCCGCCAGCAACAAAAAGAAATAGAACATGAATACTGAAATTTGAGGGGAGGTTTTTAAGAATTTCTGATACTTGGGGGAGGCATTTTGAAAACCTGATACCTCAGAGGAGGAACGTGATCATAAGCATGACTTTATTACGTAGGGACTGAACATGATTCCTGTGAAGTTTCCGTGTGGGGGAGTCACATAATAATTTAGAAAACCGAGATTGAATGCTGACTAATCACGACTTGTGAAATTTCTATGTGGAAAATGGATCTGGAAGAGTCAATAGTTAAACTCTAAAACACGCTAAGTTGAAAGAGTCAAAAAGAAATATAATTTAATGAGAGAAAGAAAATTATATTGTGTTAGAGCTATTTATGACGAGGACTAGTGTCTCATAGTAAGCATTGATAATGATATAAACAAAACACATCCAACCTCAAATTTTAACCCCAAAAAATAAAGAGACCAAAGATTTTGCAGACAAAAAGTGTTGCATCGCTTTCTACCATCCAAGCGCAAGCTGTAAAGAGGGGCCACCACGATGAAAACCAATAATAATGACACGGCTTCTGGAATTGACTTTGGTAAGCCACCCAACTTTGGTGTCTTATTTTTAGTGCTCTTTGTGGAAATGCAAAGAAGACTATAGAGGATATGGATTTTATTCCTCTTCCAACGGATGATCTTCACACAGTACTAATCGAATGAACATTAATGCCTTCTTTAATCATCCAACTGAGCACTAAGTCATGTATGTTTTAACTAAAAGGAAAATCATTGTTGCAATTAGATAAGAAGAGGAAGGAGATACTCTTAAAGATGATAGTATATAAATACAAAAATTTCGTGTTAAGAAGATGTAAGTACATCATTGAAAAGTTTAAGTCTTTTGACTTCAATATGAAGATGTTCATGCTAGTGAGTTAATATGTACCATAAGTTCAAAAATATAGTAACAACTCTAACAAACAACTTTGAATAAAAATTTTATTTCATCTCAAAAATTTAATGCAAAATATATATATATAGACACACACACACACACACATATTTGTCAAATGTTTATAATTTTTCTTATTTGGAAACAAGTTTTTCACCTAAAAAATTATAATATAAAATTTATTCTTATTTAAATCTCACCTAATTTGGGGATATTAATTAAAATAGTATCTTTGTATCAATCTTCACAATCTCTTCTTCTTCTTCTTCTTCAATAATAATTAATTTTCTTTCTTAAAAAAATTATGCACCAGTCCCTTTGCTTTTACGTTTAAGACAAGACTCTTTTCACTATGTGAATAATAAGGATACGTCTATGAACAACTATGAGGCTATGAAATTCATATGTGAACATAATTGTTTCTTCGAAATTAGACGGCATTTTTAGCACGTGAATTATTTTGTTTTGTTAATTTCACGGAGATGTTAACTTTCCTTTATCTAGCATGCTGAAAAGTGCTGCGATCTTTTCATAAACAATAATATCATATGCAAAATTTTTGTGTATAAACAGCGATGTATTATTATTTTATCTTTAATTTTTAATTTTTTAATCATATAATGATATATTATTTTTTGTGTATAAAATTATATATATAACACTTATTTTATCAATTGCTAAGTCAACTTTATTTAGGTAGATATTTTTCCCACTGTAACAATACAAATACCACGTTTTACATGCTGTAAAAGAAATTGAAACAGCTTTTTTTTTTTTAACTAAAAAAAAATTCCTGAAGTAGATAACAAATATTGCAAAAGCAACAAGGGAACTGCAATCTGCTTTCCTGCAAACACCATAAGTACAATTTCATTAACTAGATTAATGCAGAACAATTTATCTATGCGTTTTTCAAATCTCTATTTCTAATAGAAACGAAATTTATTGTTGTCATTCTGTGCAAAAACTGTTTTTTTTCAGTGACGTATTAATGCAAAACAAGTTAATTTTTTCAAACTTGATAAAGATCTATTTGAATTCATATAGAACAAGGTAGATCTACTTTTGTAATGCATAAACCATGAATATATACCTGTCGATGGTGCAGAATTAGTTGGCGCCGGAGGCGGTTGTGGAGATTTTGTGTCTTCTTCCGGTGCGGCAGGATTAGTCGGCCCCGGAGGTGGAGATGGAGATGGAGATTTTGAGTCGTCTTCCGATGGTGGTGGTGGTGTTGGTGATAGTGATTGTGGCGATGGTGATAGTGATTGTGGCGATGGTGCTTCCGACGATGATGGTGTTGGTGAAGATGGTGATGGTGATGGAGAGGGCGAGGGTGTAACAGCATGAACAGTAGAGTCATAGAAAATATTTTGCTCGTACCTGAAATTACAACTAGGTGAAATAACCCGCCCTCCTATACTTCGATCACAGCACTGTGGAAGCAAGGAAGTCGCATTATTTAGGCAATCAACACATTGCTTCTCAGACAGGTCAGGAGTACACTGCGTAAGTGCATATATGTGCTGAGAGCTCGCCGTAGTTGAATTTCCCGTTGCAAACTTCCGAAGAGAATCACCAGAGGCTGCTTCTTTTGTCAAGTTATTCAGTAAGTTTCTCAACACCTCATGAAATTGATTTACTTCCGTAACATTGTTTAAATTATACATCGAAAAGTAAGGCCCGAATTCCATATTACCAAAGAAGGAACGGTTTGAGTACCTTAACATGCAATCATCGTACCAGATAACAGCTTCTTTCTGGTTGGGGCAGCTTTCTGTAAGTTCGGAAGATGAATTCTTGATGCAACTACGGCAATTGTCCGGCTGAACATCTCCTCTACAAAGTGCCATTGCGTTAACTTTGGCAGTGCCTTTGCCGTATGAGGCGTTGTAGAAACCATAGTCGATTTTATTGTTGGAAGTGAGAGAAGAGAGGAGGTGCTTCAGGTTTGCCTTGTAGCTACTATTTGCAGTGAAGTTTCCCTTGTCATATAAACAGATGGTATTGAGGCGATCACCCTGGGCAAAGGTGAGAGAACAAAGGTAGATAACGATGGAACACCACACGAATAGCAATTTTAGTGAAGCCATTTCTGTAGATTGCTTGTATCACTAACCTGAAATTCTGGCCTTTAAATGCCAAAGTGAAGGACTAATTGCTGTTTGAAATGGTCAATGAGTCTTCTCTACCCGAAAAGCAATTCAATTGGTCACTGCAAAGTATAAATGCAATGAAGCTTCCCGTCTAGCACGTTTGGACCCATTTCCTACAAAATTATATATATTTTATATATATATAATATTATTTATACATAAAACATATACATTAATAATGTATTGCATATAATTAAAAATTTTGCAATAATACTGAATTATAATATGAAATTTAATTTTCTTTTATTATTAAAAATAAAATAAAACTTAAATATATAATAATATCCACCTGTATATCTGTTGTATATATTCGTGAGAGATGGTTTTATTGTTATTTTTAAAATTTGAAGCTGTGTCAATTAAAAAAATCTAAGAAATTTATCAATTATGACATTATTTCACTTAGCCCGTAAAACACGTCAGGAAAAAATCTCTCACAATTAAAGCAACTTGTCGAGCTTGAGTATCCAAAATTTGAAAATTCTAAATGTTCAAAAATTTGAAAATTCTAAAAAATTCAAAATTTTCCAGACATCTCCTGAAATTAAACTTGAAAGTTGAAGAAAATTTAAACTAAAAAAATTATTACAAAGAATTTACTATTAATCTCTCACAGCAGACTGTCATAATGAAATAGTATTTGGAAAGTGGTTCAAATTAAAAATTAAAAGAACATCAAGTTTTGTGACAGCTTAATTAAAATTTTAACTTCTGTCTGCATCACCGAATAAAGATGCTTCACCATTTAAACAATAAGAAAGAAGAAAAATCAAAGTCTTTGTTGATTGGGATAGAAAGTTTGAAGTGTTGTAAACGTTCTTGACAATTTATTCCCTTAATTTCTTGTATTCTTGATAATTCATGAACATCACTGCTAAAGCAAAACATTCTGAAGAATAAATATTGATGCAGGAAAGGAATTCAGACTATAAACAATTCCTTTAATTAACAATTGAGTTCAACGACTTACATATCATTCTAGATCAAAAGCAGCGGATCCGAAATTATTGAAACTCAAAACCAGAAAAAAAAAAAAAAGAATATAAACAAGTCTGGCCATTGCTTGAAGTGATGCCTTTAGAGAGGAAAGTAGGAAGACGAAGTAGAATTGTAAAAGCCATGGCATTTTGAGGTAATTCTCATGTCTAATTCAATTTAACAGTTTGAGAAGATGAAACAAGATACAAATTTTAATAACTTAGAGATGGCGGTCCTAGTACAGAAATGTATGGCTTAAGAACATGAGTTTTATCCAAGAGACTGGTAGGATTATGACATGGCATTGATACATGAATAGTCATGCTATTAAAGTTATCGAACTTGAGCCATGGTTGCTAAACTCGAGTATCAGAACTGTCATACCAATACTAGGGGTGTTTAAAGTCAGGTAACCGAACCGGTCTGAGAGATTTGTAAACCGAACCAAATTTCTGGTTCAAAGAAAATTCTAAACCAAAACCAAACCGATGTTTTATAAAAATCGATTGTTAACCGAATCGATTTTGAGGAAAACCGAACCAAATTTTTGGTTACCCGATTTTTGAGTGTATGGTACAGAACCTGTGTAGATTAAAATGTAAATATCATGATAATTACCGAGAGGGCTAAACAAAAAATGGAGATTGTCATGCAATATCGGTTGAAATTTCGACTGAAAAAGATTTGTGACTGTCGTCGAACATAGACTGATGAACAGAAGAGAGAAAAAATGGAATTGGAGTAGTTGAAGACTCGAAGACAAGATCAAAATGCTAAAATCATCATCGACGACCTTGGAATCATTAAAAAACAGAATAACTGATAGTATATTAGTGATGGCGAGGGGAAGAGTGGAGCTGAGGTCCTGAGGAGGATACAGAACAAGATAAGCTTGCAAAGAGAAGAAATGGATTGCTAAAAGAAGGCTTAGAGAAGAAACAATTTTTACCTGAACAACTCAATGGATACAAAATGGAGAGAGCAATATAATTATTTGAAATGTTGGTGCCGGGCGATTGTAGAAGAAAATGTGAACTGAAAAGTTGAAAGAAGAAAATGTGAAAGAGTTGAAAGATGAAAATGTAAAGAGTTGAAATGGTTGAATGCAGCCTGCAGGGGAGTGGTGGAGTCCTGTGATAGAGTACAAAGTACAATATTTGAAAGATGAAATTTTCTTTGGAAAGGCAAACAGTCGTCTTGCTAATATGATTCTGTAGATTGACTTTTAAGTTAATAATATTTTATTTGCTTAAATTCAGTTTTTGTAAAATTTTAAACCAATAATCAAACCGAATTTACAAGTATCTTCTTTTTAATTAAATTTATGATTTGAATAGTGGTTCAATTTGGATAGCGGTTAATTTTGTAGACCCCTATCCAATACCATATTTGATTAAAGACTTTGACTATATAATATTGACTGGTGTTATTAATGCAGAAGACCATGACTAATTAAATATAAAGAAAAGGGAATGCATAACCGTGTATTGGGTTGGAAATACTCGTTTCCCATCTTTGGAAAAGTTTCTTTATTTACAATCATGGGGCTAAAAATAATAAAATTATGTTTACCCAAGATAATTTTGAATAAAATAATACTGAATTATATAATATATAAATATATATTTATTTATGTATTCATTTATTTACTTAAAATAAATAAATATAATATTACTCTTATAAAAATTGTCCAAAATTCATGTTACAACAAAGAAAACTTTTAAATACTAGGTCAAATGACTATTTCCCACCCTGGTATAGTGTGATCCAAAACTAATATCCATTAACTTTTAAAAACTCAAAGTTTAACTTATGAGTCAATTTCTGTAAAAAATTTTAGTTAGGGTAAGGGTTATAATCGTTATTTTAAAAAATTGATAATTTTTAAAAACTGACAATTTCACAACAAGTTAAAGCTTTCTGGTTTTGAAAAGTCGTTTCCCCCCCCCCCCCCCCAGGTATAATGTAATCCAAAACTGATACTCACTAACTTTTAAAAACTCAAAATTCCACTTATGAGCTAATTTCTATAAAAAATTTTAGTTACAGTTAGGGGTATAATTGTTATTTTGATAATAATATTAAAAATATATATAATTCATTAAATTTTCACTCCTAAGTTTTAAAAATTGACAATTTCACAACTGGTTAAAGTTTTCTTGTTTTGAAAAGTCGTTTATATTTTTAAAAGGCCAAACGACTATTTCCCACCCAAGGTTTGATGTATTCTCAAAAGTCTCCCCTTTAACTATGGAAACACCAAATACCCACCCATGGCCGGTTAGATTTAACCAAACCCTAACGTCTGAAAATTTTATCTCCTTTTACCCCCCTAAACTTTAAAAACTGAAATTTTCCCCCTGCCTAAGTTTTAAAAAATTGCATTTTCACCCTAGGGTTTGGTTTTGAAATCTCCGGCGACCTCTCCGGCTCCGTTGCCGACGGCCGCTCCCTCCCGAAGCAACCTCTCCTTCCGGCGATCTCTTTCCTCCCATTTGGAGGTCCGATCGACGCCCGGAGACGTCGTGGGAGACGAAGAACTTCGTCGGGAAGACGAAGTTCTTCGTCTTCCCAGACGAAGATGACGCCGTCGTCTTCGTCTGGAAAGACGATCGTCTTCCCAGAAGAAGACCTCTGGGAAGACGACGACGTCGGCTTCGTCTGGGAAGACGAAGCTTCGTCTTCCCGACGAAGTTCTTCGTCTCCCACGGAGTCTCCGGACGTCGATCGGACCTCCAAATGGGAGGAAAGAGATCGTCGGAAGGAGAGGTTGCTTCGGGAGGGAGCGACCGTCAGCAACGGAGTCGGAGAGGTCGCCGGAGATTTCAAAACCAAACCCTAGGGTGAAACTGTGATTTTTTAAAACTTAGGGTGGGGGAAAATTTTAGTTTTTAAAGTTTAGGGGGGTAAAATTAGATTCTATTTTAGTTTATTTTTAATATTATAGCAAAAATGACGATTTTACCCCTACCACCGTTAGGGTTTGGTTAAATCTAACCGGCTATGGGTGGGTGTTTGGTGTTTCCATAGTTAAAGGGGGGACTTTTGAGAAAAAGCTAAACCTTGGGTGGGAAATAGTCGTTTGGCGTTTTTAAAAGTCAATTTCTATAAAAACTTTTAGTTAGGGTAAGGGTTATAATCGCTATTTCGAAAAATTGACAATTTTTAAAAACTGACAATTTCACAACAAGTTAAAGTTTTCTGGTTTTGAAAAGTCATATTTCCCCCCAAGGTATAGTGTAATCCAAAACTGATACCCACTAACTTTTAAAAACCCAAAATTCCACCTATGAGCTAATTTCTATAAAAAATTTTAGTTACAGTTAGGAGTATAATTGTTATTTTGATAATAATATTAAAAATATATATAATTCTTTATATTTTCACCCTTAAGTTTAAAAAATTGACAATTTCACAACTGGTCAAAGTTTTCTAGTTTTGAAAAGTCGTATTTCCCCCCCAAAACCTAGGGTTTTCTTTCCACTTTTCTCCAGCCACCAACGGCCTCCACAAAACTCCTTAACTCATCGTTGACCACCACATTGGTCTGGATTCATCTGGATTAAAGGAATCCAAATGAAGCGTCTTTTGGTGATGCCTTTGTTGTCCAAATTGTTTGGATTCGTCTAATCTAGACCAAGGTGGTGGTCAAAGATGGGTTAAGGAGTTTAGTAGAAATCCCTGATGATTGGAGATGTTGCCAAAGAGGAGAGGAAAGGTTTTGGAGGGAAACTGTCACTTTTCAAAATTAAAAACTTTAACTAAAGGTGAAATTATTAATTTTTAAAACTTAGAGATGAAAAAATAATGAATTACATATTTTTCTAATATTATTGTTAAAATGATGATTTTACCTCTAACTCTAATTAAAAATTTTAACAGAAATTGACTCATAAGCGAAACTTTGGATTTTTTAAAGTTAGCATGTATCAGTTTTGGATCACAGTATGCCTCGGGTGGGAATAAGTCATTTCACCCGAATGTCATATCTATCCTTAAGATCTTCTATGAAATCTTTTTTGCACCCTTATTATCTTTTTTTTTTTTTTAATATGTAAAGTTGTGTCCGATAAAATAAAGAAATCTATCTAATAGATTTATCAATTATGATGCATAAATCACTTTTTGAATAAGAATAATATCATACCTATTCATTTTGTATATTCAAATAAATACATATTTTTTATTTGAATTGTTAAATTAAAATAAGTGTTTTCAGGAAAATTGTACTAACTATTAAAAAGTCCTTTAATTAATACTTCAGTTTAATGACTTGCATATCATTCTAGATCAAAAGCAAAGGATCTGAAATTATTGAAACCCAAAAGCTTTAAAAAAAATAATAATAATATGAACAAGCTTAAAGATCCATCATCATTATACATTATCGAGGATACAACTCGGTAATTGAAGCTTCATTCACTGTAAATTGGGCATCATTGATTTTTGATCTACCACGCAAAGTGATTCTTGTTGAATCATCCGGTCTCACGGATGTGTTCATGTAAAATGCAGGTTTTGAGGGCACTGCGATAGACACAGAGCCGCTAGTAAGCATGAGAACAACTGCAGTCATCGTTGGTCTATCAGCTTCATTTTCTTGAACACAAAGTAATCCAATATGAATACATCTGATAATTTCACCACTGAAATGACCCCTTAAAGTGGGATCTATCATGTTTAAAGCTGTCTCCTCTTTCCAATTTCTCCATGCCTGCAAAAAATGAACAATACAATATCAGTGCCTTTGTCTGATTTTCAACCTTTCATGGTAAAAGATTTTTGCTTACATAAGTTAGCAGGTTCTCTCCTTCTTTTCCGCCGCAAAAGCTATTGATCTTTTGGCCAGTTATGATTTCCAAGACTAATACGCCAAAGCTGAAAACATCGGATTTGACTGAAAAGTGTCCATAATACACATATTCAGGAGGCATATACCCACTGCATAAGTTGAAATTAGTTAGTTATACTGAAAATCAGAGCTATCTGAGATGTCTAAGTATGTTGTAGCATATACTTACAAGGTTCCAA
This sequence comes from Mangifera indica, assembly GCF_011075055.1. Taxonomy (NCBI): domain Eukaryota; kingdom Viridiplantae; phylum Streptophyta; class Magnoliopsida; order Sapindales; family Anacardiaceae; genus Mangifera; species Mangifera indica. The sequence goes on along the minus strand of NC_058148.1, from coordinate 12,781,375 downwards.
CAATTCTACTTGTATCACCTCGAGTTTGATCGAATTCGAATAACTTTGCCATCCCAAAATCTGAAATTTTTGGAGTCATATCTTTATCTAAGAGAATGTTACTTGCTTTTATGTCACGATGAATGATTTTTAATCTTGAATCTTCGTGAAGGTATAAAATTTCTCGAGCTATGCCTCTTATGATTTTGTATCGGATTTCCTAATCTAATGATAATCGCTTGGTTGGATCTATGAATTCATAAAAACCAAAGCTTTTAACAAGTTGCATATATCTAAACAGAAGCATTTGCTTTTTAAATGCTACATATGTCCCCAAGAAGAATACATAGTAACACAACTCATTTTTGTTAAAGAAACAAAAACGTAGTGAAAGCATACCAAATACAAAGTTATCTAGGCTTGAATTTGGCACAAACTCATATATAAGAAGCCTTTCTTTATCTTCCAAGCAGAAACCTAGAAGCCTAACTAGATTTCTGTGATGAAGCTTGGCCATCAAGAGGACCTCATTTTTAAATTCTAGATCTCCTTGTCCTGAATCTCTGGACAGCCTTTTCACGGCTATATCCTGTCCGTCTGGAAGTCTTCCCTGAAATCATATTAAGAAACAAAAAAAAAAAAAGAGGTAACTGTAAAATGATTGAATTGCAACTCGACTTGAGAACTCAAGCTTTACGACTGAATACAATTTTGATCAATCAGTGCTCCTTGTCACTTTCTCAATTACCATGTAAACGGAACCAAATCCACCTTGTCCAAGCTTATTACCAGTGGAAAAATTATCAGTTGCAGCTTTGATAGTGCTGAAGTCGAATTGCAGGGATTCCACAGGCTCAATTTCATCAGCGTCATCTTAAAATTAGTGTCAAGTTAGCATATAAAAATATGGCTACTGATAAATGAAAAAAATTATAATGGACCTCTATTCTAGTTAAAATTTCATCCTTAAATTTGATAACCCTTAACATAAAAAACAATGCATAAATGACTAACCCTTTAACTCTTGCTTTCTTCTTATCTCCTTCTTCGCCTTTCTTCTCCTTCTTAAAGGGACATAACTGACAGCAGCAAATACTGCTATGGTAAAAATTATAGAGACAACAATAATTGCAACAGCTACAGGGGAAATGCCTCCTTTGTCTGCAAAAATCATAAAGGGCACAGATATATATAATACAAAAATTCAATGATTAGATCTGAAATTCCCTTTATAAATTTGAGTTAAATTAAGCTCGTGCTTACCAGGTATCTCATTAGTTACCTGTGGAGGAGAAATTCTCGGTGGTGGTGGAGGAGATGGAGATGGAGATTGAGCCTCAATTGAATCATAAAAGGGATACAAATCCCAGCGAAAAACACAGTTCGGCCTATCAACATAACCTCCTTGCTTCCCATGACAGCAACTCTGGTATTTAGATACAGACTGACGAAGGCAATAATCGCAATTACTCGGGGGTAAGTCAGGAGTACACTGCATAAGAGAATATATCTTCCGAAACAAAGTCAAATTAGCTTCTCCAGTTGCAAATTTGAGCATAGAAGAACCCATAGAGGCTTTTGTAACCAGGCGATCCATTAAACTTTCCCAGATCTGATCAAACAGTGTCAAATTCATATTGAGATCACCCGTATTATATCCAGATTCCGTAGGATCCAGCTGCAATACCCCATAAAAACGCTGGTTTGAATAGCGTACAACGCAGAACACTTCCCAGTCAATGGCTTGGCTTTGGTTGGTACAATTGGTTACGAGATCATGGAATGTGGAATTGACACAGCTGGAACAAACTTCTGTAGAAGAATCGCCTCTGCAAAGTGCAGAAGCATAAACTTGGTTGGTGTCTTGGCCAATTGTGGCAGTATAAAAGCCACCTTTTGTTGATACATTAGCTGCAAGAGTTGAGACGATTAGGTTGCGATTCTTGCCATAAGTACTGTTTGTTGTGAAGTTTGCTGTGCCGTAACATCTCCGGCCATTGCTAAAAGTGATGCCTATAGAGAGGAAAGTAAGAAGACGAAGTAGAATTGTAAAAGCCATGGCATGTTGAGGAATTCTCATGTCTAATTCAATTTAACAGTTTTGAGAAGATGAAACAAGATACAAACTTTAATAACTCAAAGATGGCGGTCCTATTACAGAAATCTATGGCTTGAGAACATGATTTTTATCCAAGAAACCGGTAGGATTATGAAATGGCATTGATACATGAATAGTCATGCTATTAAAATTTACGAACTCGAGCTGTGGTTGCTAAACTCGAGTATCAGAACTGCCATATCACTACAATATTTGATTAAAGACTTTGACTATATAATATTGACCGACCAAGACCAAGACCAAGACCAAGACTAATTAAAAATAAAGAAAAGCGAATGCAAACCGTCTATTAGGTTGGAAAATAACTCGTTTCTCATCTTTGGAAAAGTATACTTTATTTACAAGCATGACTCTGAAAATAATAAAATAATATTAATTTTAAATTAATAATAAAATTATATTTAATTATATAATAAAATATATAAATATATATTTATTTATTTATTCAAAATAAATATGTATAATATTATCTTTATAAAAATCATCCAAGATTAACATTACAACAAAAAGAACTTTTAAATACTATATCTATTTTAAGATCTTAGATGGAATCCTTTTTAACCCTTATTATCTTTAAATTTTTTTTTTAATATGTAAAATTGTGTCAGTTAAAAAAAAAAAATCTATCTCACATATTTATCAACTACGATGTCATTTTACTTAGTCCTTAAATTACTTTTGAAATAAGAGTAATATTATATAAATTTATTTTATATACTTAAATAAATATATATTTTACATGTATCATCATACAATTGGAATAAATGCTTTAAAAATTCCTTGAATTAATACTTCAGTTCAATGACTTGCATATCATTCAAGATCAAAAGCAGAGGATCTGAAATTATTGAAACTCAAAAGCTAAAAATAATAGAATATGAACAAGCTGAAAGATCCATCATCATTATATATTATCGAGGATCCAACTCGGTAATTGAAGCTTCATTCACTGTAAATTGGACATTATTGATTTTCGATCTACCACGCAAAGTGATTCTGGAATCATCCCGTCTCACGGTTGTGTTCATATAAAATGCAGGCTTTGAGGGCACTGAGATAGACACAGAGCTGCTAGTAAGCATGAGAACAACTGCAGTCATCGTTGGTCTATCAGCTTCATTTTCTTGAACACACTGTAATCCAATATGAATACATCTGATAATTTCACCACCGAAATGGCCCCTCAAAGTGGGATCTATCATATTTAAAGCTGTCCCCTCTTTCCAATTTCTCCATGCCTACAAAAAATGAACAATGCAGATACAATGTCAGTGCCTTTCTCTGATTTTCAACATTTCATGGTAAAACATTTTTGCTTACATAAGTTAGCAGGTCCTCTCCTTCTTTTTCATCACAAAAGCTGTTGATCTTTTGGCCAGTTATGATTTCCAGGACTAATACGCCAAAGCTGAAAACATCAGATTTGACTGAGAAGTGTCCATAATGCACATATTCAGGAGGCATATACCCACTGCATGAGTTGAAATTAGTTAGTTACACTGAAAATCAGAGCTATCTGAGATCTCTAAGTATGTTGTAATATAAACTTACAAGGTTCCAACAATTTTACTTGTATCACCTCGAGTTTGATCGAATTCGAATAACTTTGCCATTCCAAAATCTGAAATTTTTGGAGTCATATCTTTATCTAAGAGAATATTGCTTGCTTTTATGTCACGATGAATGATTCTTAATCTTGAATCTTCGTGAAGGTACAAAATTCCTCGGGCTATACCTCCTATGATTTTGTACCGGATTTCCCAATCTAATGATAATCGCTTGGTCGGATCTACGAATTCATAAAAACCAAAGCTCTTAAACAGATTGCATATATCTAATCAGAAGTATTTGCTTTTTAAATGCTACATATGCCCACAAGAAGCATACATAGTAACACAACTCATTTTTGTTAAAGAAACAAAAACGTAGTGAAAGCATACCAAATATAAAGTTATCTAGGCTTGAATTTGGCACAAACTCATATATAAGAAGCCTTTCTTTATCTTCCAAGCAGAAACCTAGAAGCCTAACTAGATTTCTGTGATGAAGCTTGGCCATCAGGAGGACCTCATTTTTAAATTTTAGATCTCCTTGTTTTGAATCTCTGGACAGCCTTTTGACAGCTACCTCCTGTCCGTTTGGAAGTCTTCCCTGAAGTCATATTAAGAAGCAAAAATATGAGGTAATTGTAAAACGATTGAATTGCAACTAGATTTGAGAACTCAAACTTTACGACTGAATACAATTTTGATCAATTGGTGCTCTTTGTCACTTTCTCAATTACCTTGTAAACAGAACCAAATCCACCTTGTCCAAGCTTATTATCAATGGAAAAATTATCAGTTGCAGCTTTGATAGTGCTGAAGTCGAATTGCAGGGATTCCTCAGGCTCAATTTCATCAGCAGCATCTTAAAATTAGTGTCAAGTTAGCATATAAACATATGACTACTGATAAATGAAAAAAATTATCATGGACCCTTATTCTAGTTGAAATTTCGTCCTTAAATTTGATAACCCTTAACATAAAAAACCAATGCATAAATGACTAACCTTCTAACTCTTGCTTTCTTCTTTTCTTCTCCTTTGCCTTTCTCGTTCTCCTTAGAAGGACATAACTGAAAGCAGCAAGTACTGCCATGGTGATAATTATAGAGACAACAATAATTGCAACAACTACTGGCGCAATACCTCCTTTGTCTGCAAAAATCACAATGGATATTAAAAGTAAATATCCTACCTACTCACCCATATATATGCATTCAAAAATTCAATGATTAGATCTAAAATTCCCCTTAAAATTTGAGTTAAATCAAGTTCGTACTCACCAGGTGCGATAGTTATCTGTGGAGGAGATGGAGGAGATGAAGACGGAGATTGAGCTTCAATTGAATCATAAAAGGGATACAAATCCCAACGAAAAACGCAGTTAGGCCTGTTAACATAACCTCCTTGCTTCCCATGACAGCAAGTCTGGTACTGAGATACAGACTGACGAAGGCAATAGTCGCAATTACTCCGAGACAAGTCTGGAGAACACTGCATAAAGGAGTATATCTTCTGAAACAAAGTCAAATTAGCTTCTCCAGTGGCGAATTTGAGCTTAGAAGAGCCCATAGAGGCTTTTGTAGCCACGCGATCCATTAAACTTTCCCAGATCGGATCAAACCGTGTCAAATTCATATTGAGATCACCCGTATTATATCCGGCTGTCATAGGATCCAGCTGCAGTACTCCAAAAAAAGGCTGGTTTGAATAGCGTACAACGCATCCCATCCATTCAATAGCTTCGTTTTGGTTGGGACATTTGGTTATGAGATTATGGGATGTGGAATTGACACAGCTGAAACAATCTTCTGGAGAAGAATCACCTCTGCAAAGTGCAGAAGCATAAACTTGGTTGGCGTCTTGGCCAATTGTGGCATTATAAAAGCCACCATTTGTTGATGCATTAGCTGCAAGAGTTGAGACGATAAGGTTGCGGTTCTTGCCATAAGTACTGTTGGCTGTGAAGTTTCCTGTGTCGTAACAATTCTGGCCATTGCTTAAAGTGATGCCTATAGAGAGGAAAGTAAGAAGACGAAGTAGAACTGTAAAAGCCATGGCATGTTGAAGGATTCTCATGTCTAATTCAATTTAACAGGTTTGAGAAGATGAAACAAGATACAACCTTCAATAACTCAGAGATGGCGGTCCTAGTACCGAAATCTATGGCTTAAGAATATGCCTTCTGAAATATAAAACGCGGATATTTTAACTAGGATTTTTTCCAACTTTTGAAGTCCAATTGTGCCAAATTGAACACTGAAGACTTTGACTATATAATATAATATTGACTGGCGTTATTAATGCAGAAGACGAAGACCAATTAAAAATAAAGAAAAGAGAATGCATAAGCATAACCGTGTCCAAAGACAAAGACAACGACAACGTTTTCATCTCATTTTCAATTTATTATTTGTTATCAATCGTTATCATGTGATTTGTTATTAATTTATTTTCAATTTTTTTAATTGATGGCTAAAATATTTATCAATGTTTAATGATAACAAAATTTGTATTTAAATAATAATTTTTTCCTTTTAATTTGAATAAAGGTGGCTTTTGGTCGAAATCCAACTGAGAAAGTGTGTCCATTCAAACTCTCTTCAATAGATTCTAATCAAACATTACAATTTTCGCAAAATCAAATTGTAGTGACAGATAGAACATCAAATGAAGATTGTCTTGACACCAATGTTGTGACCATATTAATTTGAAATTTTTTAATCAAAATAAATATTTAAACATTTTTATTTAATTTTAAATTCATTATATTCAAGCAAATACTAATGGTTTCTTAATAATAACATATCGTCTATAAAATACTCATAATATGAAACATAACTTTATTGTTATTTTCAAAATGTGAAGTTGTGTCAATTAAAAAAATCTAAGAAATTTATCAATTATGACATCATTTCACTTAGCCCGTAAAACCCTTCAGGAAAAAATTCTCTCTCAATTGTCGCGCATGAGTTTCCAAATTTTGAAAATTCTAAATATTTCAAAATTTGAAAATTCTAACAAATTCAAAATTTTCCAGATATCTCCGGAAATTATTCTTTTTGCTTCCGTGTGAACACTCCCTTAATTGTTGGGACTTTTGCTTGACGACAATTCTCAGAAACACGAAATTTTGTTTTGGTGTGAGAACACGTTTATGTTTTTTAGGGAAAATGCTGCATAGATGCTGGTGTAAATTCACAGTCTATTTCCTAAAACAGTCTACTTAAAAGTTCTAAAATTATTTTTTAGGCTAAAAGTTTGATATAATTCCAAATTTTATTTATAACTTTTAAAAATTCAAACATTCACCTATAAATCAATCTTTATTAAAAATCTTAATTAGGATATCATTTACTAAAAAACTATTAAAAATTAAAATTTTACCATATTTTTACTTTCTAAATTTAAAAATCTAACAATTTCTCCTACTAAAAATTTGAAAACTCACATTTCCTTTCAAAGTTTTTTTTCTCTTCTCTCCTCGGCAATTCACCATCTTTGTTGATTGGGTTAGAGAAGATTGTTTTTGAGTGTTGGAAACGTTTTTGACAATTTATTCCCTTAATTTCTTGTACTCTTGACAATTCATGAACGTCACTGCTGAAGCAAAAACATTCTGAAGAATGAAATATTAATGCAGGAAAGGAATACAGACTATAAACAATTCCTTTAATTAACACTTGAGTTCAATGACTTGCATATCATTCTAGATCAAAAGCAGCGGATCCGAAATTATTCAAACTCAAAAGCAGAAAAAAAAATATATGAACAAGCCATCATCATTATACATTATCGAGGATACAACTCGGTAATTGAAGCTTCATTCACTGTAAATTGGGCATCATTGATTTGTGATCTACCACGCAAAGTGATTCTTGTTGAATCATCCTGTCTCATGGTTGTGTTCATGTAAAATGCAGGTTTTGAGGGAACTGAGATAGGCACAGAGCTGCTAGCAAGCATGAGAACAACTGCAGTCATCGTTGGTCTATCAGCTTCATTTGCTTGAACACAAAGTAATCCAATATGAATACATCTGATAATTTCACCACTGGAATGACCCCTCAAAGTGGGATCTATCATGTTTAAAGCTGTCTCCTCTTTCCAATTTCTCCATGCCTGCAAAAAATGAACAATACAACATCAGTGCCTTTCTCTCATTTTCAACCTTTCATGGTAAATGATTTTTGCTTACATAAGTTAGCAGGTTCTCTCCTTCTTTTCCGCCGCAAAAGCTATTGATCTTTTGGCCAGTTATGATTTCCAAGACTAATACGCCAAAGCTGAAAACATCGGATTTGACTGAAAAGTGTCCATAATACACATATTCAGGAGGCATATACCCACTGCATAAGTTGAAATTAGTTAGTTATACTGAAAATCACAGCTATCTGAGATGTCTAAGTATGTTGTAGCATATACTTACAAGGTTCCAACAATTCTACTTGTATCACCTCGAGTTTGATCGAATTCAAATAACTTTGCCATTCCAAAATCTGAAATTTTTGGAGTCATATCTTTATCTAAGAGAATGTTGTTTGTTTTTATGTCACGATGAATGATTTTTAATCTTGAATCTTCGTGAAGATACAAAATTCCTCGAGCTATGCCTCCTATGATTTTGTACCGGATTTCTCAATCTAATGATAATCGCTTGGTTGGATCTACGAATTCATAAAAACCAAAGCTTTTAACAAGTTGCATGTATCTAAACAGAAGCATTTGCTTTTTAAATGCTACATATGTCCCCAAGAAGCACACAACTAATTTTTGTTAAAGAAACACAAAGGTAGTGAAAGCATACCAAATACAAAGTTATCTAGGCTTGAATTTGGCACAAACTCATATATAATAAGCCTTTCTTTATCTTCCAAGCAGAAACCTAGAAGCCTAACTAAATTTCTGTGATGAAGCTTGGCCATCAAGAGGACCTCATTTTTAAATTCTAGATCTCCTTGTCCTGAATCTCTGGACAGCCTTTTCACGGCTATATCCTGTCCGTCTGGAAGTCTTCCCTGAAATCATATTAAGAAACAAAAAAAAAAAAAAAATGAGGTAACTGTAAAACGATTGCATTGCAACTCGACTTGAGAACTCAAGCTTTACGACTGAATACAATTTTGATCAATCAGTGCTCTTTGTCACTTTCTCAATTACCATGTAAACGGAACCAAATCCACCTTGTCCAAGCTTATTACCAATGGAAAAATTATCGGTTGCAGCTTTGATAGTGCTGAAGTCGAATTGCAGGGATTCCACAGGCTCAATTTCATCAGCGGCATCTTAAAATTAGTGTCGAGTTAGCATATAAAAATATGGCTACTGATAAATGAAAAAAATTATAATGGACCTCTATTCTAGTTAAAATTTCGTCCTCAAATTTGATAACCCTTAGCATAAAGAACAATGCATAAATGACTAATCCTTTAACTCTTGCTTTCTTCTTATCTCCTTCGCCTTTCTTCTTCTCCTTCTTAAAGGGACATAACTGACAGCAGCAAATACTGCTATGGTGAAAATTAAAGAGAACAATAATTGCAACAGCTACAGGGGAAATGCCTCCTTTGTCTGCAAAAATCATAAAGGGCACAGATATATATAATACAAAAATTCAATGATTAGATCTGAAATTCCCCTTATAAATTTGAGTTAAATCAAGTTCGTGCTTACCAGGTATCTCATTAGTTACCTGTGGAGGAGAAATTCTCGGTGGTGGTGGAGGAGATGGAGATGGAGATTGAGCCTCAATTGAATCATAAAAGGGATACAAATCCCAGCGAAAAACACAGTTCGGCCTATCAACATAACCTCCTTGCTTCCCATGACAGCAACTCTGGTATTCAGATACAGACTGACGAAGGCAATAATCGCAATTACTCGGGGATAAGTCAGGAGTACACTGCATAAGAGAATATATCTTCCGAAACAAAGTCAAATTAGCTTCTCCAGTTGCAAATTTTGAGCATAGAAGAACCCATAGAGGCTTTTGTAACCAGGCGATCCATTAAACTTTCCCAGATCTGATCAAACAGTGTCAAATTCATATTGAGATCACCCGTATTATATTCAGATTCCATAGGATCCAGCTGCAATACCCCATAAAAAGGCTGGTTTGAGTAGCGTACAACGCAGAACACTTCCCGGTCAATGGCTTGGCTTTGGTTGGTACAATTGGTTACGAGATCATGGAATGTGGAATTGACACAGCTGGAACAAACTTCTGGAGAAGAATCGCCTCTGCAAAGTGCAGAAGCATAAACTTGGTTGGTGTCTTGGCCAATTGTGGCAGTATAAAAGCCACCTTTTGTTGATACATTAGCTGCAAAAGTTGAGACGATTAGGTTGCGATTCTTGCCATAAGTACTGTTTGTTGTGAAGTTTGCTGTGCCGTAACATCTCTGCCCATTGCTAAAAGTGATGCCTATAGAGAGGAAAGTAAGAAGACGAAGTAGAATTGTAAAAGCCATGGCATGTTGAGGAATTCTCATGTCTAATTCAATTTAACAGTTTTGAGAAGATGAAACAAGATACAAACTTTAATAACTCAAAGATGGCGGTCCTATTACAGAAATCTATGGCTTGAGAACATGATTTTTATCCAAGAAACCGATAGGATTATGATATGGCATTGATACATGAATGGTCATGCTATTAAAATTTTCGAACTCGAGCTGTGGTTGCTAAACTCGAGTATCAGAACTGCCATATCACTACAATATTTGATTAAAGACTTTGACTATATAATATTGACCAACCAAGACCAAGACAAGACCAAGACTAATTAAAAATAAAGAAAAGCGAATGCAAAACCGTGTATTAGGTTGGAAAATAACTCGTTTCTCATCTTTGGAAAAGTCTACTTTATTTACAAGCATGACACTGAAAATAATAAAATAATATTAATTAAATTAATTTTAAATTAATAATAAAATTATATTTAATTATATAATAAAATATATAAATATTTATTTATTTATTTATTCAAAATAAATATGTATGATATTATTTTTATAAAAATCGTTCAAGATTAACATTACAATAAAGAAAACTTTTAAATATTATATCTATTTTAAGGTCTTTGATAAAATCTTTTTTAATCTTTATTATCTTTAATTTTTTTTTGTTAAGTATGTATCTATCCCACAAAAATTGTCAGTTAAAAAAGAAAATCTCTCTCACATATTTATCAACTACGATTCCATTTTACTTAGTGCTTAAATTACTTTTGAAATAAGAATAATATTATGTTAACTTATTTTATGTACTCAAATAAATATATATTTTATGTGTATCATTATATAATTGGAATAAATGCTTTAAAAATTCATTGAATTAATACTTCAGTTCAATGACTTGCATATCATTCAAGATCAAAAGCAGAGGATCTGAAATTATTGAAACTCAAAAGCTAAAAATAATAGAATATGAACAAGCTGAAAGATCCATCATCATTATATATTATCGAGGATCCAACTCGGCAATTGAAGCTTCCTTCACTGTAAATTGGACATTATTGATTTTCGATCTACCACGCAAAGTGATTCTGGAATCATCCCGTCTCACGGTTGTGTTCATATAAAATGCAGGCTTTGAGGGCACTGAGATAGACACAGAGCTGCTAGTAAGCATGAGAACAACTGCAGTCATCGTTGGTCTATCAGCTTCATTTTCTTGAACACACTGTAATCCAATATGAATACATCTGATAATTTCACCACCGAAATGGCCCCTCAAAGTGGGATCTATCATATTTAAAGCTGTCCCCTCTTTCCAATTTCTCCATGCCTACAAAAAATGAACAACGCAGATACAATGTCAGTGCCTTTCTCTGATTTTCAACATTTCATGGTAAAACATTTTTGCTTACATAAGTTAGCAGGTCCTCTCCTTCTTTTTCATCACAAAAGCTGTTGATCTTTTGGCCAGTTATGATTTCCAGGACTAATACGCCAAAGCTGAAAACATCAGATTTGACTGAGAAGTGTCCATAATGCACATATTCAGGAGGCATATACCCACTGCATGAGTTGAAATTAGTTAGTTACACTGAAAATCAGAGCTATCTGAGATCTCTAAGTATGTTGTAATATATACTTACAAGGTTCCAACAATTTTGCTTGTATCACCTCGAGTTTGATCGAATTCGAATAACTTTGCCATTCCAAAATCTGAAATTTTTGGAGTCATATCTTTATCTAAGAGAATGTTGCTTACTTTTATGTCACGATGAATGATTCTTAATCTTGAATCTTCGTGAAGGTACAAAATTCTTCGGGCTATACCTCCTATGATTTTGTACCGGATTTCCCAATCTAATGATAATCGCTTGGTCGGATCTACGAATTCATAAAAACCAAAGCTCTTAAACAGATTGCATATATCTAATCAAAAGTATTTGCTTTTTAAATGCTACATATGCCCACAAGAAGCATACATAGGAACACAACTCATTTTTGTTAAAGAAACAAAAACGCAGTGAAAGCATACCAAATATAAAGTTATCTAGGCTTGAATTTGGCACAAACTCATATATAAGAAGCCTTTCTTTATCTTCCAAGCAGAAACCTAGAAGCCTAACTAGATTTCTGTGATGAAGCTTGGCCATCAGGAGGACCTCATTTTTAAATTCTAGATCTCCTTGTCCTGAATCTCTGGACAGCCTTTTGACAGCTATCTCCTGTCCGTTTGGAAGTCTTCCCTGAAGTCATGTTAAGAAGCAAAAATATGAGGTAATTGTAAAACGATTGAATTGCAACTAGATTTGAGAACTCAAACTTTACGACTGAATACAATTTTGATCAATTGGTGCTCTTTGTCACTTTCTCAATTACCTTGTAAACAGAACCAAATCCACCTTGTCCAAGCTTATTATCAATGGAAAAATTATCAGTTGCAGCTTTGATAGTGCTGAAGTCGAATTGCAGGGATTCCTCAGGCTCAATTTCATCAGCAGCATCTTAAAATTAGTGTCAAGTTAGCATATAAACATATGACTACTGATAAATGAAAAAAATTATCATGGACCTTTACTCTAGTTGAAATTTCGTCCTTAAATTTGATAACCCTTAACATAAAAAACTAATGCATAAATGACTAACCTTCTAACTCTTGCTTTCTTCTTTTCTTCTCCTTTGCCTTTCTCGTTCTCCTTAAAAGGACATAACTGAAAGCATCAAGTACTGCCATGGTGATAATTATAGAGACAACAATAATTGCAACAACTACTGGAGCAATACCTCCTTTGTCTGCAAAAATCACAATGGATATTAAAAGTAAATATCCTACCTACTCACCCATATATATGCATACAAAAATTCAATGATTAGATCTAAAATTCCCCTTAAAATTTGAGTTAAATCAAGTTCGTACTCACCAGGTGCGATAGTTATCTGTGGAGGAGATGGAGGAGATGGAGACGGAGATTGAGCTTCAATTGAATCATAAAAGGGATACAAATCCCAACGAAAAACGCAGTTAGGCCTGTTAACATAACCTCCTTGCTTCCCATGACAGCAAGTCTGGTACTGAGATACAGACTGACGAAGGCAATAGTCGCAATTACTCCGAGACAAGTCTGGAGAACACTGCATAAAGGAGTATATCTTCTGAAACAAAGTCAAATTAGCTTCTCCAGTGGCGAATTTGAGCTTAGAAGAGCCCATAGAGGCTTTTGTAGCCACGCGATCCATTAAACTTTCCCAGATCTGATCAAACTGTGTCAAATTCATATTGAGATCACCCGTATTATATCCAGCTACCATAGGATCCAGCTGCAGTACTCCAAAAAAAGGCTGGTTTGAATAGCGTACAACGCATCCTTCCCATTCAATAGCTTCGTTTTGGTTGGGACATTTGGTTATGAGATCATGGGATGTGGAATTGACACAGCTTAAACAAGCTTCTGGAGAAGAATCCCCTCTGCAAAGTGCAGAAGCATAAACTTGGTTGGCGTCTTGGCCAATTGTGGCATTATAAAAGCCACCATTTGTTGATGCATTAGCTGCAAGAGTTGAGACGATAAGGTTCCGGTTCTTGCCATAAGTACTGTTGGCTGTGAAGTTTCCTGTGTCGTAACATTTCTGGCCATTGCTTAAAGTGATGCCCATAGAGAGGAAAGTAAGAAGACGAAGTAGAATTGTAAGAGCCATGGCATGTTGAGGGATTCTCATGTCTAATTCAATTTAACAGGTTTGAGAAGATGAAACAAGATACAAACTTCAATAACTCAGAAATGGCGGTCCTGGTTCGGAAATCTATGGCTTAAGAATATGCCTTTATGGCATTGGTACCTGAAATATAAAACGCGGGTATTTTAACTAGGATTTTTTCCAACTTTGAAGTCCAATTGTGCCAAATTAAACACTGAAGACTTTGACTATATAATATTGACTGGCGTTATTAATGCAGAAGACGAAGACTAATTAAAATAAAGAAAAGAGAATGCATAAGCATAACCGTGTCCAGAGACAAAGATAACGTTTTCATCTCATTTTCAATTTATTATTTGTTATCAATCGTTATCATGTGATTTGTATTAATTTATTTTTAATTTTTTTAATTGATAGTTAAAATATTTATCAATGTTTAATGATAATGAAATTTGTGTTTAAATAATAATTTTTTCACTTCAATTTGAATAAAAATGGCTCTTCGCTGAAATCCAACCGAGAAAGTGTGGCCATTCAAACTTTCTTCAATAGATTCTGATCAAACATTGCAAATTTTTGCAAAATCAGATTGTAGTGATAGATAGAACATCAAATGAAGATTTTCTTGATACCAATGTTGTGACCATATTAATTTGAAAATTTTTTAATCAAAATAAATATTTTAACATTTTTATTTAATTTTAAATTCATTATGATAGGTAATTATATTCATGTATCTAGACAAGGATTTCAGATTTTACAATTAAGGCATAAAAGTTTACCTTTTTCTATTAAGTGAAAATTGCTAAAAATAAAACTGATTTTAATTAAAATTTAAATGAGGAAAAGTACCCTCATTCCATTTTTTGTTTCATTGAACCTTTTCTCCTTATTTTGGTGTGATAAATGTTGGAAATTTAATAGAGATTTGTTGGAAGATTATGTTTTTTAAGACATGCAAAAATTTTCTCTTAAGTGATTTGCACTTTTGGAATCATGCAAATTCATTTTCAAAATGCAATAAAGCTCTAGAATTTTGCACTCTGCTAACACTAAGGGTGCGTTTGGTTACGGGTATGTAAGATTACCTTGGTAATCTATCTTTTATTCCTTTGTTTGGTTTGTCAGTAATAAAAGATTACAGTAATCTTCTATTACCAATGCTGACGTGACAGGTAATATAGGTGGTAATCTGATTACCACTTTCACCTTAGGTATTTAAAGATTACTGAGGTAATCTTTAGTTTATTATAGAAAAATTATTATTTATTAATTTTTTGAGATAAAAATAAATTTATTTTTAATTAATATGACAAATAATATAAAAAATATTTAAAAATAATTATATTCAAGGGCATTTAAGTAAAATAATTTACTAGTAATCTTTTATTACCTTTAACCAAACACAATAATTATTTATACCTATAAAATTTTATCAAACATAGTAATCATTTATACCCAGTAATCTTCTAAGTAATCTATCTTCAAGGTAATCTTTCTATTTTAGTAATCAAACATTACCCAAACCAAACGCCCCCTAATGGTTTCTCAATAATAACATATCATCTATAAATTACTCATAATACGAAACATAACTTTATTGTTATTTTCAAAATGTGAAGCTGTGTGTCAATTAAAAAAATCTAAGAAATTTATCAATTATGACATCATTTCACTTAGCCCGTAAAACCCTTCAGGGAAAATTCTCTCTCAATTGCCGCGCATGAGTTTCCAAATTTTGAAAATTCTAAATGTTCCAAAATTTTCCAGACATCTACGGAAATTACTCTTTTTGCTTCAACACTGCTTTGGTTGTTCGGATTTTTGCTTGACGACAATTCTCAGAAACACGAAATTTTGTTTTGGTGTGAGAACACGTTTATGTTTTTTAGGGGAAAAGCTCGATAGATTGTTTTGAGTGTTGGAAACGTTTTTGACAATTTATTCCCTTAATTTCTTGTACTCTTGAAAATTCATGAACGTCACTGCTAAAGCAAAAACATTCTGAAGAATAAAATATTAATGCAGGAAAGGAATTCAGACTATAAACAATTCCTTTAATTAACACTTGAGTTCAATGACTTGCATATCATTCTAGATCAAAAGCAGCGGATCCGAAATTATTCAAACCCAAAAGCAGAAAATAAAATAAAATATGAACAAGCCATCATCATTATATATTAAAAATAATATATTAAAAACATTATCTCTATTAAAAATAATAAAACATATATTAAAAATATATGTATTAAAAATAATAAAATATTAATAATATATTAAAATTAATAAAACATTACTAACAATTTTCCCCTTAAGTTTTAATAATAAAATTATTATTTCATTAGTAATATATTAAAAATAATATATTTTTCTTTTTAGGATTTCATTTTTTACTTTTTTCCTTTTTTGGTATCGTCATCAATTGTAATCAGATGACGACTGTCTTTGTCACTAGATACGATGATAACATCTTCATATCATTTTTAATTTATTATTTGTTATCAATCATCATGTGATTTGTTATTAATTTATTTTTAATTCTTTTAATTGACTATTAAAAAATTTATCAATGTTTTGCAATTACCAAATTGGTGTTTAAAAAAATTATTATTTGACTTTAATTTAAATAAAGGTGGCTTTTGGCTGGAGTCCAACCGAGAAAGTGTGGCCATTAAAACTCTCTTCAATAGAGCCCAATCAAACATTGCATTTTTGGTAAAATCAGATTGTAGTCATAAATAGAACATTAAATGAAGATAGTCTTAATACCAATGTTGTGACCATATTAGTTTGAAAGTATTTTAATCAAAATAAATATTTTAACATTTTTATTTAATTTTAAATTCATTATGATGTAAGAGTATTTTAGGTAATTATATTCATGTACCTAGACAAGGATTTCAGATTTTACAATTAAGGCACAAAAGTTTACCTTTTTCTAATAAGTGAAAATTGCCAAAAATAAAACTGATTTTAATTAAAAATTTAAATGAGGAAAAGTACCCTAATTCCACTTTTTGTTTCATTGACCTTTTCTCCTTATTTTTGGTGTGATTTATGTTGGAAATTTAAGAGAGAGTTGTTGGAAGATTATGTTTTTTAAGACATGTAAAAATTTTCTTTTAAGTGATTTGCACTTTTGGAATAATGCAAATCCATTTTCAAATTGCAATAAAAGCTCTAGATTTTTGCACACTGCAAACACTAATAATTTCTTAGTAAAGTTTTAATTACCCTCCTCAAGTTATCACGCATGTTCAATTTCAATAATAAGGCCTCAACCACAATAAGTGAAAATTAAACGTGGCACATCTTCATTAATTGGTCTTACATTTGATTCTTACCATATTAGGTAACAATCTTATTCACATATAATTCAACAACACAACAAATATTTTTATTAAAATAACAATAAACCCTAAAACCTGTAACTTCATTAATAAAATGCCAGAAATCTTATTCTCACCTAAAGTTTAGTATATCCCCAAACTTTTACTTATTAAGTTTTAAAAACTCAAATATTTATTTATCTATTAAATTTTGTAGATAGTGCCAAGGTTAAAAATGTTATTTATTGATTTTATTTAAAAAAAGACAAATTTATCTCTTTTTTTCACATTAGTTTTAAAAAATAACAACTTTTCTTCAAACTTAGTTTTAAAAAGTTATTTTTTAACCCCTACAACAAATCATATATATTAACATCATTTGACCGTTTTCACTAGACGACAAGCCAGGAGGGAGAGAGGGTGCCAATGAACACGTCGGAGTGAATCATCGGAAAGAACAATCGTCAAAAAGAGATAATGCATTTTTTTTCGGTGTAACTGTAATGTTTTGAATTTTGAAGAGGACAACTAGTAATCTTAATAAATGAAAATTCTAGATAGCAAGGTAAAAAAGTTATCTTTTTAAACTAAGTTAGGAGAAAATTATTAGTTTTAAAAATTAAGATGAGAAAAATAAATAAATTTTTTTTAAATAAAATCAATAAATAACATTTTTTACCTCTGACATTAATTATAAAATTTAACATGTGAGTACTTAAATTTTCAAAATTTAATGAGTGGGGATGAAACGTTAAACTCATATTTATAGCATTTCAATTAACATGATATTTTTATCCAAATTAGTTGACGATAAAGACCATTGCGAACGACAGCGGCCTTACTGATGTGAAAAAGACGACCATGGGAATGATGGCATGGATGAGAATCAATGATGGATGACTAAGAATGAGAATTAGAGACGGTAAACAAAATTAGTGAAAATTTTGAGATGAATTTATGTAAATAGGCAAAATTCCCTTTCCATAAGTAGAATTTTTGTTCAAATCCTGATTTATTAGCTAGAATAGTATACTCCTTTTAACTTGTTGGCTATTTTATACGCCCTTTAACTATTTAAATTAATTACTTTTAATAATAAGAGCAACCACCCATACACTCAAATAACAATTTATTTAAAAGGGCAAATAAGCATGTAGAGTAACTTCTATTAAAATTTTTTGTTAGAAACAAAAGTAAAATTAATATTTTTTGTTAGAAACAAAAGTAAAATTAATATTTTATCATTAAACTCTAAAATCCTAAAAAACTATATCATTTTATCCTATAATTTTAAAAACTAACAATTTCCCACCTAGAATTAAGTTTTAAAAACTTATCATTTCCTCAGGATTTGAAAATTTTTTCCAACCAACAAATTTGACAAGTTGTCAATGGCTAGAACTTTAGGAGGATGGCTTTTGGATGATGAAGTGTTGTCCGTCGTCCAAATACTCAAAGACGACGCTTCACCCAAAAGCCATCCTCCTGGCATTCCAGCTACCACCGAATTACTGAATTTGTTGATTGGAAAGAATTTTCAAACTCTAAGAGGAAAATAATAAGTTTTTAAAACTTAATTCTAAAGGGAAATTGTTAGTTTTTCAAATTATAAGGGTAAAATGATATAGTTTTTTAGGGTTTAGTATAAAATGACGATTTTATCTTTGTCTCTAATAAAAAATTTTAATAGAAGTTACCCATAGATGGATATTTGAGTTTTTAAACTACCGTAGGTATCCTTTTGAGATTGAGCTAAAATTTGAGTAGGAAATAGCCCTTTGCCCTATTTAAAAAGATTGAAGTTTGAGTTTGTGTCAAATTTTGAGCTTGACTCACTACTCTAATTGAGCAAAAAAAATATTAAAACAATATCGCTTTGATGCATAAATCAAATCGATGTTGTTTTGATGCATAAGTCAAATCGATATCATTTTAATTGATTTATATTAAAAATATTCAGATTCTTGAGTTCGATAAATCAGCACCTTTAAAACTCGAGCTACAAATTTATAATTCTCAGTCTTGAACTTGAGTTTGTTTACACCGAACTCATTCTATACTTGTTCAAACTGAATTTATATTTAAGTTTGAATAAATTCAATTTGGATCTTAACTTAATATCCACAATTTATTGATTTTAAAGACCAAAGATGGTGAAGCAGCTTGCACAAAATAATGCGCGCATATCTTATAAAGACACTTTGCTTAATTGTTTCCTACCTCCGTCCTTCCTACCTGCTGGGTCTCTTTCGGCTTTCCCCAG
Source organism: Mangifera indica (assembly GCF_011075055.1). NCBI lineage: Eukaryota > Viridiplantae > Streptophyta > Magnoliopsida > Sapindales > Anacardiaceae > Mangifera > Mangifera indica. The sequence continues at coordinate 12,761,991 of NC_058148.1, read as the reverse complement.
GGTAGCTTTAAATAGTCATGGCTATTAACCTTAGACGACTTGCTGTTTTATATTCCAAGAATAAACGTACGCAATATTATTGGAGCGTATGTAATCTTTCGACTAAATCTGGTAAGTCAGTAAGTACTAATAATCAAGGCGATATGAAAGCAATCATTTTTGGCTGCCAAATGTTTGTGAAAATGTCTAAATGATTCTCGACTGATGCCTTTACATATTTTAGAGGTAGAAAGTCATCTAGATTTTAAGAAATGGCACAACGGAGGCGGGGCCTTCCACCCCTCAGCTTGCATTGATTCAACGGCGCTGATTGAAATCGGAGCAATAGTTTATCCAGGTGCTGTGCTGGGTGCCAATGCTCTTATTGGATCAGGAGCTGTTGTTGGACCTGCTGTTACCATCGGTCAATCAACGAAGATAGGGTATATTTGTTAAGTTAATTTACATTTGCTTTCTTTTTTTGTTTTTTCTTTTAACTACAACTATATTAATGTTTCTACAGATATGGTGTTTCTCTCAGCAATTGCATTATAGGTGATTCATGTGTAATTCACAATGGGGTGTGCATTGGTCAAGATGGTAAGACTATATTATTTCAAACTTTGGTCCTTTGATTTATTTACTTATTTATTTTCTTGAAGGTTAGATTAGTTTCAAGCGTAAATGATTAGTTTCAATCATTTTGACTAGACAAAAGGCGGGGAGAGACAGAGGGTGCCTATGAACACGTTAGAGTGAATTGTTGGAAAAAACAATCATAAGAAAGAGAGAATGCATTTTTTTAGGGTATAACTGCAATAGTTTGAATTTCGAAGAATGTAACTATTAATCTTAATAAATGGAAACACTAGATAGCTGGGTAAAAAAACTACTTTTCAAAATTAAGGTAAAAAAAAATTATTAATTTTCAAATTAAGGTAAAAAAAATGAATAAATTTTTTTCTTTAAATAAAATCAGTAAATGACATTTTTGACCTCTGACGGTAACTACAAAATTTAATAAATAAGTGAGTATTTGAGTTTTTAAAATTTAATGAGTGAAAAGTTTGAAAATGCATTAAACCTTGGGTGGGAATAAGTCTCTCGGGCTTAAAAAAATGTTAAACTCATATTTATGGCATTTCAATTAACGTGATATTTTTATCAAAATTACTTCAAATCTTCAAAATCTATGGAAAAATCTACAAGAAGGTTGACGATAAAGACCCTTGCGAACGACAATGGCCTCACTGATGTGAAAAAGACGACCATGAGAATGATAGCATGGATGAGAATAAATGATGGATGAGTAAGAATGCGAATTAGAGATGGTAAATATAGTCCCTTTTTGGTCATATAATTAGTGAAAATTTTGAGATGAATTTCCGTAAACGAGTGAAATTCCCTTTCCATGAGTAGAATTTTTGGTCAAATCCTAATTTATTAGCTAGAATAGTATACCCCATTTAAGGTGTTGACTATTTTATGCTCTCTTTAACTATTTAAATTAATTACTCTCATTTTAATTATAGTCAACAAAAAGGATAAATTTTTCTATCTTTTATTTCACAATTTCTTGGTTTTCTTTACTGTGCCGATAAGGAATGGATTTGGGTCGAATTAAGTTTAAACTCGTAACAAAGTTGTTTGAATTTAGTTCATTTAAAAAGACAAAGGAGTATTTCTCACCTAAGTTTTAACTCAATCTTAAAAGGACACCTACAATAGTTTAAAAAATCAAATACTTATTTATGGACTAACTTTTGTTAAAATTTTTTATTAGAGATAAGAGTAAAATCATTATTTTTATCACTAAACCCTAAAAAACTATACCGTTTTACCTATATAATTTGAAAAAATAAAACAATTTTCCCTTAGAATTAAGTTTTAAAAACTTAATATTTCCTCCCTAGGGTTTCAAAATTGTTTCCAACCAACAAATCCAGTGATTCATTGGTGGTCGAAATGTCAAGAGGACAACGTCTAGACAACGAAGTGTCATCTCCAATTGACAACACTTATAGATGACGAAGCGTTGTCTAGATCGACAATGCTTCTTCGTTCTTTGGTATATGGACGATGAACGATGTTTCATCGTCTTGAAGTCGTCCTCCCTGCATTCCAATCACCAACAACTTGTCGAATTTATTGGCTAGAAAAAATTTTCAAACCGTAGGGGGCAAATAGTAAGTTTTTAAAACTTAATTCTAAGAGGAAAATTATTAGTTTTTCAAATTACATAAGTAAAATAATATAGTTTTTTAGGGTTTTAGGATTTAGTGATAAAATAAAAATTTTAGTCTTGTCTTTAATAGAAAATTTTAATAGAAGTTAGTTTATGAATGAGCATTTGAATTTTTGAACTGTCGCAAGTGTCTTTTTTAGATTGATAACCTAGGTGGGAAATAGTCCCTTGCCGTATTTAAAAAGATTGAAGTTTGAGTTTGTGTCAAATTTTGTGCTTGACTCAATACTCTAATCATGCAAAAAAATATTAAAATAATATCGTTTTGATGCATAAATCAAATCAATATTGTTTTAATTAATTTGTATTAAAAATATTTAGCTTTGCGAGCTTGACAAATCAACACCTTTAAAGATCAAGCTGAAAATTTATAATTATCAGTCTTGAATTTGAGTTTATTCATGTCAAACTCGTTTTAAACTTGTTTAAGTTAAACTCATATTTAAGTTTGAATAAATTTGATTTGAATCTAACTTTAATGTCCACAATTTATTGATTTTAAAGACCAAAGATGGTAAAGGAGCTTGCACAAATAATGCGCGCATATCTTATAGGACACTCTTCTTAATTCTTTCCTACCTCCGTCCTTCCTACCTGCTGCTGCTGAGTCTCTTTCGGCTTTCCCGAGAGTAGCTTTTAATAGTCATGGCTCTTAACCTTAGACGACTTGCTGTTTTATGCTCCAAGAATAAACGTACGCAAGATTATTTGAGCGTATGTAATATTTCGACTAAATCTGGTAAGTCATTAAGTACCAATAATCAAGACGATATGAAAGAAATCATTTTTGGCTGCCAAGTGTTTGCGAAAATGTCTAAATGATTCTCGACTCTTGCCTTTACATCTTTTAGAGGTAGAAAGTCACCTAGATTTTAAGAAATGGCACAATGGAGGTGGGGTCTTCCACCCCTCAGCTTGCATTGATTCGACGGCGCTGATTGAAATCGGAGCAGTAGTTCATCCAGGTGCTATGCTGGGTGCCAATGTTCATATTGGACCAGGAGCTGTTGTTGGACCTGCAGTTACCATCGGTCAATCAACGAAGATAGGGTATATTTGTTAACTTAATTTACGTTTGCTTTCTTTTTTTGTTTTCTTTTAACTACAACTATATTAATGCTTCTACAGATATCGTGTTTCTCTTAGTAATTGCATTATTGGTGATTCATGTGTAATTCACCATGGGGTGTGCATTGGTCAAGATGGTAAGACTATATTATTTCAAACTTTGGTCCTTCGATTTATTTACTTATTTATTTTCTTGAAGGTTAGATTAGCTTCAAGCGTAAATGTTTCTAAGATTGGCTGTTATGCCGTTGTTTCTTTCCAGGGTTTGGATTTTTTGTTGACGAGAATGGCAACATGTTGAAGAAGCCTCAAGTTGGTGATATAGTTGGCTTTATTTATTTATTTTTAAAAAATAATTACTTGGGTCCTTGTAGTTTATCCTTTTATGATATTCTTGAAACTTTCTAACAAAGAATTAGAACTTGAAAGTGAACATAGTTTATGAAAGAGAGTATTCAGTGGGGAATTATGATTGGATTACTACACATACACTGGTGTTATAAGAATAATCCATTTGAAAATATCTTATCTTTGTATTACTGCTATAAATGCATCTCTCCTTATAGCAATTGAAGAATTATAATATATGTATGTGTTCTGTCTTTCTCAGATGCTGAATGCTAGGATAGGGAACCATGTGGAGATTGGTGCAAATACATGCATAGACAGGGGCAGGTGAGATGTGTGTTGTCTATAAATATCAAGATTTTATAATATTCATATGTATATATATTCTTGAACTCAAATAAACGAGTTACTGCTTATTTGGTCTTGCAGTTGGAGAGATACGGTCATAGGGGATCATTCAAAGATAGATAATTTAGTTCAGGTAAATTCTACCCTTTTGCCTTGTCAATCAACAATTTTCTGTGGTTTCAAGAGGAAGCATAAGCAGAGACAAAAATGTGGCATTACACAAAACCAAATCTTGGTCTTGCAGATTGGTCATAATGTAATTATTGGAAAGAGTTGCATGCTTTGTGGACAAACTGGGATTGCAGGTTCAGTAACGTATGTTGTTCTCCATTTTCTTTTATATACCAATTCTTTGGGCCATTTGATTTCTCATGTAATTGACACAACTTTCTTTTGAGAACTTAATGAGCTTCAGAAGTCCTTAATTGCTGTGACAGTATCATTTTTTCTCCTTCAGGATTGGAGACTTTGTAACTTTGGGGGGAAGAGTAGCTGTTTGTGATCATGTCTCTATTGCATCAAAGGTATGTACTAGATGAGTACAAGTATAATGAGGTTATGAATTACAAACTCTGGTTGTCATACTAATCGTGCATTATTGCATTGGGGTATTATTTTTGACAGTGCTTTACAGTTTAGGCCAATCTTATTCTATTTGCAGTAGTCCGAAATGAATAGATAGAAAATTTTCTTCTTCTTGCAGTCAAGTTAAATGCTTGTATCAATTTAATTTTCTAATTGCAGTACACAATTTTATGTAGATCTAATTGTACAAATATAGGTCTTGTACTAAATTTCCATCTGCTATAATTGAGTGTAGGGCTAAAATCTTCAAACTGAAAACAATCTCTGATGCTATGGAATTGCAGGTCCGGCTTGCTGCTAATAGCTTTGTCACCAAGGACATAACACAGCCTGGTGATTATGGTGGCTTCCCTGCTGTAAGGATATATTTTATGCTCTTGAATTGATCTGTTGATATGTTGTTAAATTTAAAACTGATTTTTGTGGCAGCTATCATGATAAACGAATCTTGTGGATGGCTTAACAGGTACCAATTCATGAATGGAGAAGACAAATTGCTGCTCAGCGCCGAATTTCAAAGAAGGGAATTGCATAGAGATTTTAGAAATGAACCGTATGTTGGAGTTTGAATTAACTTGCTAAAAAAAACCACCCTTAAGCGAGTGTTTGGTTTGGGTAATCTTTTATTAAAAAATAAAAGATTACCACAAAAATAAATTATTTGAGAAATTATTGAGTATAAATTATCACTGAACTTGATTAAATTTGGTTTGTATAAATAATTATTATATTTGGCTGAATATAATAAAAGAATGTTAAATTATTATTTTATTTAAATATACTTAGATATAATTATTCTAAAATGTTTTACATATTACATGTCCTTAAAATATAATAAAAATAAAAATAAAAATTATGCCTTTAGGTTTCTAGATTGAATTTGATTGTTGTCTTGGTAATTTAATTGTGAATATGGTTGGAATTGTAGAGTGTAAAATCTTGATGCCACACACCTGGATTCTCCTCAAGTGCACTAAGGTTTTTCGAATGTGACTTTAATCCAAATGTCTTCCCCTATGAATAAAACTTTAATATGCATTGGATTAAGGTATGAGAAAAGTCCTTTTCATTCTTCTCACAAGTGTTAAGAGATGGCGAATGCTCCCTGAAATTATAATTGCACCTTTTATACAAATTAAATTGTGTCAAATTTTAGCATAGGCAGCACATAATTTTTTAAATATACATGTGTCACGATTTTTATAATAAGCAAGCACAATAATTTGATATAATTTATTGTAGAAGTGAAAAAACCATCATTCATCTTTTAAGGGTTTAAAAAATTACTTTTTACAAAGAAAGAAAGCGCATCTTCATAATCTAAAAATGATTAACAAATTAGTTGTTTGATTTCGAATGCAGAATAAAGTCTTTGTATAAAGGAGGGTTCATAGCTATAGAGCCACATGCTATAAAAACATTTCCAATAAGTTATGTAAAAGAGACAAAATTGAATGCAGTGGCTAAATGTTGCCTTTCCTTTTAGCACGTGCATCCCAACACATATTAAATTGCAGAGAATCAACTGGTAAAGAAAAAGGGCAGATTCTCTTTGTCGATAGCAAATTGGAGTACGTGTCAAAATATTGTATGGGTGGGTAGATAAATTAAAAAAGGCTAAGAATAATGCTAAGCACAATGAAGGGTTGTGGTGGTAGTCACACGGCCACATCATGGAGAAGAAGATTAATGTAAATTAGACAAAGAAATTAACTAGAGATTGGTGAAGTGGGATACATAATTATATGCTTTTGTACTTTGTAATTTCAATTTAGGCTTCCAAAAGGGAATAATTTGGAGTAAGATAAAACTTTTTGAAGCTATTCATTTACTAATAGCTGTACAACATTTTTGCTTTGCTTGGAGTGTTGTGAGCAAGCCCTCCTAAAAGTGTTCACATGGAGAAGCTACCATGGGCAGAAAATTTGGAGTGCTGATAATTTTGCCAAACATATCTCCTCTCTTTAACTTGCAGGAAACTAGGCCCCCATATACATCAAAGGGTTATGCATGAAGCTTGGGTGCATAATTTTCACCAAAGAGACTAAGAAGAATATGCTATCATCCTAGTCTTTGGTGAACTTATTTAAAGCTTTGGAAATAATTTTGCTATAAACTTTAGGTCTAATATTTAACCAAATTTTGATAATACTAATATTTTTTAAAATTTAATTTACCCCCAAAAGTTTTATAAATAAAAAATAGAAAAATAATCTCATGTCCTTTTATTTAACCAAATCCATGGATAACAAGGAAGAATTTAACTTTTTTTAAAATTTAAATGATAGAGATTTATCATTTTAGCAAATATCAATTGGAAACTAGTCTTTGGGCCTTTTATTAGGTTGAAAGACTTATTCCGACCCATTATTTAACTTATTTTCAAATACACGCTTGTGAAGTTTTAAAAACCTAAATACCTACTTATGAATTGTTAAACCTAACCAAAATCATTAATTATAAGGAGTAAAATCGTTATTTTATCACTAAACCTTAAAAATTTAAGATTTAGTGTTAAAGAAAAAAAATGATATAAGTTTTTAGGGTTTTAGAGTTTACTGATAAAATAACAATTTTACCTCCTATAACTAATGACAATAGTTAGATTCAATAGTTTATAGATAGATATTTGAATTTTTGAAACTCTACATATGTATATTTGGGAATGGACTAAACGATGGGTTGGAATAATTCTTTTGGCCGTTTTATTAAAAGACCTAACTACGCTAAATTTAGGTTAGTTTGTATGTACTAGTACTACCTTAGTGCTTATTCAGTGTAAATAAACTGTTGCTGTTTGGAGACCAATCATTGTTTGTTGATATATCCACGAAATTAAGGGGCATGTTTACTTAAATAATCATCAAATTAAGAAGTTGATTATGTTCCCATCCACCGGTGGCGATATAAGTATTAAATATAGCACCCTTATCTTAAGATATACGGCACATCAACCACCATTGTCAACCCTCAACCATGTGCAATTTTAAACAATTTCCTTCCTTCCTTCCTTCCTTCCTATTTGATAGTGGAAAATACATGGCATCATCCGCCATCGCCGCTCCTCCTTTCTCTGATCTGATCATGTGCTAGCCGATTGTTGAAATCTTCTTACATTCATTATATTTCCCCTTGTTCTAATTCATATCTAAGTTATTAAGATTTCTCATTTTTATATAAATCATGGGATTCACGAAAATCGACCATCTGATTTCTGTTTTCCATTGATTTTGTAACGCCTGCATTTTTATTATTTTTATTATTATTTTTCTTCTCCATGTAAATTGTTGACTTCTATATTCAATCAGCCATGCATATAATTTTTGTTTTAATAGTTTCAGGATTCAATTTTTCATTATATAATGTGATAAATAACATCTTATAAATCTTAAATTAAAGGAAGTCAGCCCAGTTATTATAACATTTTTAAAAATAAAAATAATAAAACTACGCCAATACATTTTTTATACAAGGAAGACTTACCAATATGGTATACATCTAATCTAACAATCACCATCATACGTTAAACAAAAATCATCATGTGGGACATATTTTAATTTATTTTCTAAATTGCCAAATGCGACAAACGTAACCAATACTTATAAAGTATATTAAATAATCAGTTTTATAAATATATAATATATAAAAATAAATTATTTTTATGCAATATTTATTCATATTCATACCATCCTTATCCGTTGTATAATATTTATATTCTTCAATAATTTTTCATTATTTATTATAATTTATAAATATTATATATGAATTAATCATTTTAAATATTAAAGATTATTGATTTAGGACTTAAAAAGGGAAAATTGAAAATTGAAAATGCATCTACAGTCGAGTCCAACCATCTTAAAGTGGGCAGCCGTGAGAGTCAGATTGGCAATTTTGTCAATGTACTGAAGTCAACATTGTTATTGTTTTTCCAATTGAAACATAAATAAATGTGTGGCACAATAGTAAATAACAGTTTGCCATGTGGATTCAAAAGAAAAATCATAAAAATTCAGAAATTAAATCAGTCAAAAACCTGAAAATCGATAATATAATAAAGGCCCAAGCTTATTTTCTTAAATTTTTATTTTTTAATTTTGAAAAACTCCTCTTTGATCTATAAATTAGTAAAGTTAGTCAAATCTATTAGTTTTAAAATTTTATTTCTTTTTCTCTTTTGAAACTCTAAAAACTGAATATTTCTTTACACTCAAAAGTTTAAAAAATTGTATTTGCCCTTTGTTAGGGTTTATAGTTTCTTCCCTTCTTCTTTGATGATGGAGTTGACAAAGACCCTCAATAACTCATCTTCTTCACCTGTCATCAACGACCCTAACCAAAGGAAGACGAATTAGTCATCAATCGAACACAAATCTTAAGGCCATCGACGGTCGAATCCATCACAATTTAGCCAAATTCACTAGTGAAAAGCCTTCCCACATCTAAATCCGGTCAAATTGTGGCCAATTCAACCATTGATGGGCTTAGGATTTGTGTTCGGTTGATGATTGATTCACTACATTTTTGTCTTCCTTCAATCAGGATAGTTGGCAGCGGGTGAAGAGGTGGGTTATTAAGAGTCTCTATTGACTTTGGTCGCTGAAGAAGAAAAGAAGAAACTGTAAGCCCTAGCAGAAGGTAAATATAACCTTTTAGACTTTTAGATGAAAGAGAAATTATTATTTTTTAAAATTTTAAAAGAAAAATAAGATAAAATTTAGTTTATTTTTAATATTATATGTAAAATAATGATTTTATCTTTAAAATTAATAAACGATAAAAAGTCTTTTTAAAATTAAATAATAAAAATTTGAGAATACAATAATTTTTAGGTGAGAATAAATCTTTTAGCCTATTATTTACACACAAAAAAATAACAAAAATTTATGTAATGGCATTCCATCATTTGTACTGATTATTTTGTTTTAACCTTTTAAAAAAATTATATAGTTTAAATATTAGTTTAATTTTATTTTCAAACAATGCGACAAAATTATTTCTCTACATTCGATAGACTAATAAGGGAAAATGAAACTTGGCTTGGATTTCTACGAACGGAAGGGCATAGCGGCTTACTATAGTCCTCATTGCACGCAATTTCCACTCTCCAAATTATAAAATTTTCAGCTTTATTTATTCAATGTTACGATGATATTGATATATACATAGCTATCACAGCTCATAAAACAACTCGGTTTCCTCAGCTGCAAAGCAATCAGATTATTATCTTCTTCTTCTTCTTTCTCCTCCTCAAACTTACTGTTGACTCATCTTCTTCATCGAAATCAACCATACAATATTATTCTAAGGTAGTTGCATGTCACTTCATCGACTGTGTTTCTTATAACAAAATACTATTACCAGCATGTTTTTGTTTCCTTTTTTAATGAAAATTCTCTTCGTTTTGATCGTTTCTATTGTATTGGTTGTGGGTTCGTTGGAGAAGATTGAGCATGGATTGATTTTTTGATATTAGAAGTCTTCTCTTTAACTTTTCTCAAACGGAATTCATGAGATGGGTTTCGTTTATAATTCTTTATTCATGTTAAATCTTCTACTTTTGACGTATTGGTTTCTTTCGGTTTTTATCCAGTGAGGTCGTTTGAAGCAATTGCCCCATTCTGTACGCTGTCTTTGACGCTCAATAATAAACACACTTTCTTCGTCCCTCGTTTTCTTTGTTTTTCTTACCTTGGAAAAGTGATGGATATGGCGGACAATCCAAAGTTGGTGAGCTTCAAATTTTCCGGGTTTTAATTGTGTAAATTTGTTATCTTCTTATTAACTGTTCTATTGGATTCGGTTGTACTATATATTTCTTTATTTATTTATTTCTATATAATATATTTACCCTCTAAATGACTCTCTCTGCAAAGACTATCAAGGACATGGCGGAGAGTGCGGAACCAGAAAAAATCTCGCTTTCTGATACTGGAAACAGGTTTCATTACAGTACCACAAAGAAATCTGATAGTTTTGTAGTTGACATGGAGAACCTCAATCAGGGAGCCACAGATATGAATGCAAATTCGAGAATCACTGTAAGTTTCTTAATTTTATATTTTTCTTATTATCTTCTGCTGGAATTTAAGCACAAACATTCTGTGCTGCAAAACTTCTTTTTTTTTTTTTTTTTGGTTTGATTTTCAATTAACAATCAAATTCTTGAAACTGATGACATGGTTTTTTTTTTTTTTTTAACATAAGACGTTACTAGCTTTGCAGGCTTTGCAAGCCATTAATGTCTTTCTGAAGCATCCTATCTGCTTTATCTCTCTTTCATAATTTTTTAAAAATTCTAAAATGATTTTTTAAACCCTTGGTGCTCTGGTTTTGACATAAATTTTACTCATGGAAATAGTTGCAGAGAAGCCATTCCAAAAAAGGGATTCAGCGTGGCGAGAAGAAGATCAATTCCAATAATAATTATGCTAATGATTCTACAATTTCTTCATCACCAAGAGGTATGATTCCATTCCAAGACAATTAAAGTTGTTATTTTTTTGTTAAATTTTCTTATTTTATTGCCACGATTTTATCAACAATAATTCACCAGAAGAAAGAAATATATATGTTTAGACCTCTCAATTATAGTGATAAAACAAAATTGGTAGTTTCTCGGAATTCCCCTCGTCATTTTTATTATCTGAATATTTGTGATTTGGTGTATTCAAATTGCAAATATTCATACCAACCTATGCCTACCTCATCGAGGTGGGTGACCCCAATCATCTCTTGCCACCTTTTCATAGATTAAATTTATTTGAAGTATTAAATCATAAATTAATTTGTTTACAACTCTTGTTGGCCTTGACTAGAATGCTCAAAACTTCTTGGGAAGGTGAGATGTTAGATTCTAAGTTGTAGATTTTTTATCATAAATAATCATTATCACTCGGAATACCAAGAGAGAGTAAACTTGAATCATTTGTTAATGGGGTCAAAGAAGTTAGTAATCTTGTAGTTGTGAAAGTGAAATGTTACCAAACTTCTGAGATAAATGTTGGGTTTGTTGGAATTACAGTTGAAGAGGATCAATCGACTGGGTATAGTCTTTTCGTGGGGTTGGGGTTCATGATTGGAAACTTGGTGATGAACATGTTAGCAAAGAATTTTTTCTATTTGCATTTGGTATTTGTGATATTTTGTTTAAACTGTTACAATTTCAGTAGGGTCAAGCATGCCTGAAAAGCCAATGGTGGTGGCAGCAGGGGCCACGGATTATTCCATCAGCCCCCAAGTTCATCATCAGATCACCATCAGCACCAGCAACATCATCACCACCACCTCTCCTGGGAGTAGCAGATACAGTAATAGAAGAAATAGTTTCAAGCGCTCTTCTTTATGGGTCCTTGATCCCAAAAGGGTTCTTCTCTTTTTTGCCACCTTGTAGGTTCATAATAATAACACTCTTCTCTAAATTAAATAAACCATTATCACAGTTAAAATTTTATTTGGGGGTATGAATTTGCCTATACTGACTGATGACAGGTCGAGCATGGGGACAATATTGCTGATATACTTCACCCTTTCTATGAGCAAGCATAATGCAGATGAAATTACTCTTGATTAGGACTAAGCAGTGAATTTTGGAATACTGGAGACCTTACAGATGAATTGAATGGAAGACAGACAAAGGAATGTGACTGGTTCAGTGTGGGGATCCTTTAAGGAAAGAGTTTGTCTTCTTTCGATGAAGTTAGGGGCAAAATGTACAATAAAAAGATAGAAAAAGAGGAAGGCGGCAAAAGCTAACAACTCCACTAGCTTCGGCTAAAGGGTCAGCAGAGTGCATTTTCTTTAGCCCTTGTTAAAATTTTAGAAGTGAAGACAAAGATAGACTGCACTATGACAAAGCAGGGGAATCTTGTATATTTAAATGCTGTTATTGGAGAGATAAAAAATAAAAATACTTGATGATGCCTTCTTGCAAGTCTTTACACAAATTAATGGAGATTCAGACAGTTACTTTTGCTTATTTTCTATTAATTTTCTTTTCCTTTCCCAAACCTTTTATTCTCTGTTGTTTGTGGGTTTCATGTAAACAAGGAATGAGTACAAGCAGGAGATTTGGTGGAAATAAAGTATTTGTGTTTGCGCACAAGCATGCGTACTTTAAACTTTTCCCTTTTGCGTCATGGAACGGGCAGTCCCAGAGTAGCTCGAGGGAATATAAAAAGGCCTATGAAATGGCAGATGGAACGAACTTTACCGTCCAGGAAATTGACTGGACGTTTACCCAAAAGTAGAGGTTGGTGGAATAACTTCGAAGTGAATTCCCAATTCAAGAAATGGATTGTGAGTTCTCCATATACCGATAACCAAAAAGAGTTACAAAATGAATTGTGATTACTAAAATTTAGGCAGGGGTTTGTGGTTTTTATGAAAATAAATTTGGGAAAATAGTGTAATTTGAGGATTTTATAGACTGCAAAAGTCCATATCAAAAGAAATTGTTCATGTCATTACATAAAATATCCACATTAACAAACAAAAATGCCCACATTTTCGTCTTCAATGGAAGAACTGTCATATCATTCATTTTTAACATTATTATAAGGTGATAGTTTGATGCTTTAATAAAAAACAATGAAAGAATGCTCATTTTAATAAGAACATAGGAAAGTTCGGAATATAAAAGTTTGGCTCATTCAATTTAAAAAAAAAAAAAGTGATAACAAGGAATCTCTAGGTGCTATTATCTCATAAAGAACTTTGTGGTTTTTTGAATCATATAAATGTGTCATACTTGAATCTATAGTGCAAATTCACAATATTAATTTACTTAGAAACTAGTAAACTATGGTCATAGACTAGTGGCTGCTTACTTCGAAACTACAGTTCCTCAATTTGATCCAGATGGCATCCTCAAAATCAAATCTTAAACAAATAACATAATAAGCCCACTCCATCAACGTGGTACCAAAAAAATTACAAGTCAGTGGCTTTGAGCTGCCAGCCTTAACAATGAAACCTACCATGACGTGTCCTCGAACTAAAAATATAAACAAAGAATTCGAATTTTCCTTAAAAAGGCAGAACTTCAACATCATGATGTTGTACAGACTCAAAAACAAAGTTAAATCCCAGCATGACCAAGATATAGAAAAGTAAATATTACAAAGTAGATCTGTATCAATCTATTGCTCTTTTAAACTTATTTAATCACCAAATTTAATTAGGCAACTATTCTGCACACCCTATATTATACGAGTAACACCGCAATCTCTTGAATGGTATTCCATGGGCAAAACTAACAGTTGCATTACCTTCAAAATACAATGTTGTCATACTGCTAACAGTTAACATCAAGATATCATTTTATTGCAATGAAATTCAGCTGCAGAATTCAGGCAACCTTTTAGGTGCAGCTTAATGGAAAGTCTAAAGGTTTCTACCACAGACCTCAAGTTACGGGTAGGAAATCCAACTAAGGAAGCATAGGTACATAACTAAGTAAAACAAGTAATTCAAATGATTACTTATCCATGTGCACGCCAATTCCATCTATCCAAGACCAAATGGAACACAGTAAAGAAAAAGTGCCAATTACCCAAAATTACAAAAAACCAAGGATCATTTTTCTAGAAATTGAATGAATAGAATCAAGATGATAGAGCTTCAAAAAGTTTAGAAAATTCATACTGCTAAAAAGTTGAACAAGTATCTACTAAAATTAATAAATATTACCTGAGTCATTTATCCTTTTGTTTGATAAAAAACACAAGAAAGCCACATTGTTGATAAGAAAGGAAAACAGATAAAAGTCAGTTATTGAAAAGAAAATAAAGAAGCTTGCTCCTTGGCTACGTTCAACTATATTTCTATTGAATTTAGAATTTATTATACAATCTGATACATACTCACTAATATTGGCATCCACAATTAAGCATTTTTAAGAACATCAATTTTACTATCTCTAGTAGTGTTTTGAGATTCGTGACATTGAACACCTGTTTTTCGGGTCATGATAGAGCCTCAGTATAACTGCTGCAGTTTCTTCAATTGCTTTGCCTGTCACTTCTACAATTACAAATAGGAAATGTATGTAACCATATGAACTCAAGATTCAACAAGCTAAAAACTGAACTTTCTTAAACCAAGCAACTAGAAATGAAAATCGATTTCCCTTACCAATAACAGGCCAAACAGGATTCTGTGCAAAGATGCCCCCAGCACATTCCAATTCCTCTCTAACATAATCCATCTCAGAATAATTACTCCTCGTTGCTTCACTAAACCCCAGACTCCTGGCTCTTTCTTTTCTAATTGTTTGCAAAACCAATGGATTTATAGTCAAACCAAAAATTTTCTCTGGATCAACCTCTAAAAGACTCTTTGGTAAGTCTACACCCATTACAATTGGTACATTTGCCACTTTGTATCCTTTTTGTGCCAAATAAATGGATAGTGGAGTTTTACCAGTACGAGAAACACCCACTAGAACAATGTCAGCATTCTTCAAGTTTTGAGGCAATGCACCATCATCATGCTTAATGGTAAACTCAATTGCTTCAATCCGTCGAAAGTAATCCTCACTGAGAGGATGGTTTCGGCCAGCAGCTCCACGTGGAAGGCCAGATGGTGAAACACCTAGATGGGATGCAATTGCTTCTGTAATTGGACCCAATATGTCAGTGGACGGTATTCCCCAAAGATCACAGGCCTTCTTTGTGGACTCTGCCATGGAAGGATCAGCTAAGGTGTAAACAAGGATTGCCCCTTCCTTAGCTGCTTGCTTTAGTATCTCCATTAACTGCTCTAGATCCTCAATCTAACAAGTTTGAAATTACATTTTTCACTATCCATCAATAATAATCTCAATATGTTAATTAACCGAAATCTACAATATTCATAAACAGGACCAAGAACTGTATTTTTTTAATTATAATTTTGATACAATTTTATTGAATTAGAGCATTCGAATAATGGACTTTGTAAGATGCAATAAGAATGCAATTAAACTAACAAGCAAAATTTCAAATATCTCCAATCTATTAATATATAAACAAACATTGACAATTAATATTAAATAACAACTATTCAAACCATGTATACTTGATATTAGCCATAAAATATTATCAAAAAGTTTAACACAAATTATAAAGAAAACCATACCCCTGAGAAGAGATGTGTATTTACTGAGCATCCCCGATCAACCAAGCAAAACTCGAATTGGCCCAAAGCAGCGTTAACAGAGTGTTCCGCCGTCCATCCGGTACCGTCAGAAACCATGTAAATGGACTTCGCCGTCTCCGCCACAACATCGTGGTCGTTACTTATTTTTTCAGGTTCTAAAGAAGCGCTTTCATTGAATCGAAGCTGAACAGGGGAATTCCCTTCAACAACCGGCTGGGTGGAGCGGTGGCCCGGTCGGTCTAATTTGCGGCCGGAGCGTAAGGTGCGAGCTATCGACCAGCGGTTCAGCTGAGGACTACTTCTACTCTTCAGCTTCCGGGCCTGCGCTTCGGAGTGAGGCTCGGGAGTGGTTTCGTTGGAAGAGGTCGGTGGGGAACGGAGGCCCGGGAGGTTGGAGGAGGTTAAACGAAATATCATTTCTTTTTTTTATTATTATTTATTTTCTTAAATGGGACCGTATTGGTACCTTTATTTGGTATGATTTAAAACATGGGCCTATTTATCCACCTCCAGTTAGGGTCCGAGCCCATTTATTACCCGTAGATTTAACCAATTATATATATCTATTAGACATATTTAATATGTGAATAATTTTAAATTAAAAATAAAATAAAATTCAATTATATGATAATATATATAAGTATATATGTATTTATATATTCAAAATAAATATACATAATATTACTCATAGTTTTAATATCATTTTTCATACCACAGTTATAATGCCCACTGACTTTATAATCTCTTACTCACAATTTAAATTTTCCTTTAAATACAATTGAGAAGTTAATATATTAAATTCATTCAAGTGATCATGAAGACTTATATCTTCTTTCATTAGCAAAGAGTATAGAACAATTTTTATACAAAATCTATTAGTCAATGAATTGGCACATAAATATCATCAAGTTTGTCTCACGAGCCCTTTAGTGTAATGTCAACTAACATATTGTAACATATTGTAGCACATAAATATCTAATAGCACTAACATCTCTCTTTTACATCTCATTCTAATTAATATCAATCATTTCTTTAGTTTTAATATCTTTTAATGTCTCATCTAACCCTTGTTGTAATAAGATATCTTGAATCATACTTTATCATAGCATAAAATTATATTTTCTATCAAATAAGGGATTCTCAAATTTAAAATTACTAGATATACTATTTGACATTTTAAGATGTTTGATTCATGTAAACTAGGTCTTGAAACTCTTCCCTACAATTGAGTTATTCCTCAAATCAGGTTTACCTCTTTTCAAGTCACAAATCTCGTTATAATACCACTTATTAGGATGTAATACTTAAACTCAATTGCAAAGAAAATTTATAAAATTTTAATTTGACCCAACCTTAAGGGGCTTACTCCAAAACTAAATCAATTGATAGATTATCCCTTACAATTTTGTGACTTCTAGAATGAGAAAGGACTGAAATTTTCTTACTAACAATCAAACCCAAAAATTATTTAAACCCAAAGGAAAAATTTTTAAACCCAAAAAAAAAAAAAAAACTCAAATTACACCGTTTTAATTTAATCATTACTAATTATTCTATTGGTATCTCTCATTATTTTTGTTTTTTTAGATGACATATCTTAAAACAAAACAACCTACTTAGCATTTATAAGAGAAAAAACTCTTATATATCTAATCTAGAGGCGATGTTAGACAAATATATTTATAAATAAAATCCTCTTACAAATTTAATAAACAAGCAATGTGGGCAAAGCACAGTTTCAGCAAAAAACCAACTTTGTAGATATTAGAGTGACATAAATAAGACAGGGTTAGGAAAAATTGTGAAAGTAGGGAAAGAAAATGTAAGAGAAATTAGGGCAAATTTCCCAGGAAATAGAATTGGAGAAGTATGGATCATGTATTGTGTGAATGAGAAATTATCAGTATTTGTTCGGATTTGTAATTTTTCCTTAAAATGTTCAGAAGACTACAAAAGGAAGTTGTATTTATAAAGGAGACACCTCCTTTGTAGTAGAATCTTTGGAATTAATACAGATTATCTTCTAGTTCTCTTATTTTCTCTCAAAAATCTTTCAATCCAAACAGCCAAATTTCTCAAATTTCAACTTTGAGAGATCATCAATAAATAACTAATTATCCTAGCTGTTTAATAATTTGGAAGCAAATTATACCCTTTTATGGCAAGAACAAACAATCTAATTGTATTTGCTATAAATAATTATTGCAGTATTCACTTGTGGCTTAAAAGAAATCTAGAGAGGCCTACTTTGTGACCCAGCTTTTGTACATCCTCTTGAACCTGCTGTCTAAATTCTCCAAAGCTAAACTTTCTGTAGACGGAAGGCTCAGAATTCTGGATTACAGTATCATATGAAGGGCAGAAGAAATATGCAGTGGAGAACCTCTCCACTGTTGGATTTGTGACAACTCGGTGTTCAACACTCTTATAAACATCATTGCTCCAAGCCTGAAACTTCATCCATTTCAGTTGCGAGGAATATAATTGTAACTGAGATGAACATTTCATGTCAAAATAAAAAAAGCAGACCTGGAATAAGTCTCCAATGTTGATAACTAGAGCTTCTGGGTTAGGTTTGACTGAAATCCATTTCCCATCTTTCACTAATTGTAATCCTCCAACTTCATCTTGGTGCAATATTGTGAAAAAATCACTATCAGTGTGTGGCATTAGACCGTGTACTCCTGAATAAAAAGGGCATGGTGGATATCGATTCATTCGAAGGTAGCAAGTGCTGGGCAAACAATTTTCTTTGAAGAAGGTGGACTTTTGGCCCAGCTTCTCTGCCAAGATTCCAGCTAATTTTTGAGCAAGACCTGCCACTGTTATAGCAAACTGTTCCATTGCTGAACTGCACATGCAAAAAGGAGACTAGCTTTAGAAGATGTCCAAAAACATTAGATAATAACATACTGCAAATTAATCAGAATCATTTTGAAATTTTGATAAAATGAGTGGTAAAATCAACAAAACTGTAAACGAACTAACATTTTGAACTGTATATTTTAATTTATTTCCATAATTGGATAAGTGGGTCCAACATTAGTGTCAATAATCAGAAAGATGGAAACCCTTGGAGGCCAGCTTTCCTTTATGCTGTGGGACTGTGTAGCCTGACTTCCAGCTCATTGAGTATGAGGAAATCACGTGAGCAGGTGTAATAATCAGAAGAACAGGCTGAGAGAGAGAGCCTAAAAACATGCATGCAAGTGTCGTACATGATTTGATATATGGTATAAGTTGGCAAGAGCAATAAGCGACTAAATCAGTGTTAGGTGTAAAACTAATTAACTGGCTACCACATACCGGGAAAAATTGTTTCCACAAATTAGATGAAACATAACACATGCTAATATAAATGGAAAGTACTGAACTATCAGAAGCAGCTAGCTGCAACTTGAAAGTTCTGGTTTCCTAACTTTCAACTTGAAAGCTAGCAACTAATTTTGTAAATTGCAAAATGATGTTAAAAAGGAGGAGGGAAAGAGAAGTAAAGATATGTGTAAGTCCGGCCACAACAGTACACCACCCAGAAGCCTGTTAAATGGTGGTGGCTTTTACAATATTCTCCAAAAAGTAATGGAGAAAATTACAACTGTTGACAGGAATTAATAGTGAGTAAAATGATAGTTTTGTAGCAATAAAGAGATATCACTACAACCTCCAAATATAGAGAGAGATTCGGATTGACTACAGGTTAATCAAGCCTCCTAAATTTATTAATTTTTTAACCGTAAAGTTCTGTTCAGGTCTTCACCTAAAAATTCCACATGCAAGACATTAAATTTCATCAAACTTTTCGCTCTTTTTTTAAACTAAACTAATCTAATAATTACTATGAAGATCATTTAAACTGGAGCAACTCATGCCATATAAGCAACAAGTGTGAGAATTAGGGCTCTTCCTAGTTTCAGTTGCTCACGAACTCAGATATGCACTAATCATAAATATTGGGGTGAGTTGATAACTTTAATGATACTATATTGCAATTCTTCCAATAGTTTCCATTTCCAATAGCATCTTTCCATAGAAAAAAAAAAAAGAATAATAGGACAAGTTAATTAATCGGCTGATTGTGAGAATATTTATTTAATTGGAAATGATTATTTGATCTTATTTAAACTAATACTCTGATGCTTCATCCCGTTTGATAACTGTTTAAGGGTAAGTCTCTCTCCCCATACCCTATCCGTATCTTGAGGAAAACGAAATGAAATGGAGAGAATTGTTCATGTGAAAGGAGAAATAGGCAAAAATGATGTTAAAAAAAAAAAAATTACTACGGGTTAACATAAAAGGTTTGTAAAAATACCTGAGACTACTGAAAGCACCAGAGTCAGAGATCTCGGTCATCGGAATGTGAAAGGCTTCAGACCATGACAATTGCTGGAGGCATGTAGCCGAAGGTGTTCCCCAACGGTAACAACCAGTGGCGAACTTTTCTTCTGTACTCTTCTTATCGAAAGGCTGTCTAAAAACTTTCACTTGCTCTTCTCTCAGCTTTTCCAATATGTCTCTAGAAATCCCATGATTGATAACCTGAAAGAAACCCCACTCCTGAGACGCCATAGCTATTTCCCTCTTGCACTCCTCCATCTCTGATTCGTCGAGGTCCAGTCGACTCAGATCGACCAACGGAAGCTCACATTCTTCAACAGTGACAACCTTATTACAAGGGTTTTCGCTGATTTTGTCGAAGAGGGCCTTGTAAGTTTGGCAAAACGGTGGGTCCGAGTCCATGCTTAGCCTCTGAAAAGAGAATGGGTGGCGAATGTTGATGCAAAAAATGTTAAGCTTTGCAGGAAAGAGAGAGACAATAAAGAAAGGAATTGGGACACCACGTTTGTTTCTGTTTCCTTCGTTGTCGATGAAAACATTATATGGCGGTTCCTTTTCCACGTTTTGGTCTATGCAGGCAAAGATGATTGCATGCCTTTTTGGTTAGATACGTTTTACTAGCTTTTGCTTTTCATTATGCTCTTTTTGTATACTTCTTAGTGTAATATTTCCTTTCTCACTTAAGATCCTATGTAATTATGGGATATTAGCAAGAAAAGATGATCAAAAAGATGAACTCCCCTATAATTCCATTTGGGTTTAGCCCTTTTTAGGCTAATTTATAATCTAGCAATTCACAGTTATACAGGGATCAAATCAAATTCCAAGATGAACAAAAGTTATTTTACATATATATATGATTTCCACAACTACTTTACTTAATTGGTAAAACTATGCTATACATACATACATACATACATACAAACATACATATATATATGTATGTATGTATGTATGTATGTATAGCATAGTTTTACTAATTAAGTAAAGTAGTTGTGGAAATCACCCATTGACCTTGACTTTATGGCCCAAAGAATGTATAAAGGGAGAAAGAAAGAATTAAGTGTGATTAATCCTAAGTTCATTAAATTATATCAGTTAAGAGTATAACACGGTCAAAAGGACTTAAACCCAAATTCTCAACCTCCGCAGCCTATCTCATTACCAACCATGCCACCATTTAGGGGCAATTTAAAGTTTTCTTGTCAGTTGGTTTGGTCTTCTGAGGCTGGATTTCTATGCCATCCAGCTAACCTTCTTACATAGGGCCCCCTGGAGTTCTCTCAAGAGACTAGCTAGGCCACTTGTTCTTTATATATGCTTTAAATTAATTTATTTTTGACTTCCATTGCAGGACAATACAAGACTGTGGTCATGTCACTACTCTTGAAAAAGAGACCAGACAGTATTAAATATCAACCTCCATGGGAGAACAACTTTACCTATCAATTATTAATGTTGATTCAAGTATATATCCATCATGCATGTTTAATCATTTGACATATATTTTCATCAAAGTTCAATTAATTTCATTGGTCAAGCTATCATGTCCAAGACATTGAATAGATAACAATTTAATACAAAATTAACCATAAATATTTTGGAATTTTCGTAGTATATGTTGTATCAAGAAAGCTATATATGACCTGATCCGAAGGCAACAATAACTGATGAATCTACCAATTAGAATGATCTGGTCAGCTCATTTCTGGTTAGTTTGTATATAAAATCCTGCAACTAGAACCATATTCAAGATGTTTCTGCATATGGATAAATTATTAAACACGGATATTTCACCCAAGATATGTAAAAGAGAGAAAAAGTGGTGCATAATAAATGAAGATCGATGTTCAAGGGGGCATGTTGGACTGGTATATACTTGGAATACCATCATGATTCATGACTGAGAAAAGTTAAAGTAATTCACTTACCTCCTGATTAAGGTATTCAACAAAGTCTCCAGACTTCGCCATTAAAGCTTGTTAAAGATGGGACACCTTAGTTGCTGCTAGAAGGAAACTGTATATATATCAGTACTGCATTGGAGTATTAAGAAAAGGGAAAAATGTTGTATTACTATTTTTTTTTTACTAATCATATAAAAGAGAATACATAAGTTAGTTTGTTGTTTTCACTGCATTAACGCATAAAGACTCGTGAAAGCCTTAGAGATAATTGAAACGAGAAAATATGCAATTACTTGCATGACAATGCACGGAAATGTCTACGTCTAGTAGTAGTTTTCAGTTGAGAAAGACTCTGTTTTAATATTTTTTTAATCTGTTATGATCTTAAAGTTGAAAACAAAGATAAGAGCAAATGAAAGACTGACATGCAATATACAGCTGGAAGTAAACTTGCATAGAGGAACAATTACTTGCAAACAATGCAATCTTCAGAATAAAAAATACAAGTTGCAGCTGATTAGCTTCAAAGAAATTTAAGGATAAGAGGTACTTACAAAATATTGGCGAGGTTGGAATGGGAGAGAAAGAGAGAATATAGATAGCCCAATAATAAGACTAGAAAGCAGATATTTAACAGGAAAGAAACACATCAATTATTGTGATGATTACTGTCATCAATAAGGATTATAAGCTTATGCTTTACAAAAGACCACGCGGCTCATGGAGCAATCAGAGAAATATCTATTTGCTTTTTCAAGCATTGACAAAATCAATTTCATTTTCCATTTATAGGACTGTCGACATGAAATGAAAGTGAAATTAAAGAGATAAGGAAGGTGGAGACTTGGATGAATGAGAACCAATTGAATTTGCTTTGCTCTATATCACTAAGAAAAATATTGAAGGTTTGGTTTGAACTTTGAACCTGAACATCAGCTAGCGCAATTCTGACATTGCTTTTCCATGAAGTGGGCTAAACAAAGCACATGATTAGCACGGGACCCAACTCTCTGAAAGACCAAAACCTCAGCCTCAAGAGGCCATGTCGGCACAGACGTGGCGGCATTTATAAACACATGCATGCCAACAATTTCACGTCAACAGATTTGCAATTGGTCTAATATAATGACTATCTTAAGGGCATATATGCATGTGCAGTGCCTGGAGGGGAAGGACATGAGGATCACTATGAGCATATACATGCCCAAGCTCCTTCGTACAATATACTATAAGAAATATCTTCAGATAATATTATACGGTATTTTTAAATACCACTGGTTCTCACTTTTCCTGGACATCATAATTTATGTGATTTGAGAAGAAACAAACATTTCAATTAGGCAACGTGCCCTGCTGCCGTTTCCAATATCCTATTACTTTTTATCAGAAAATAAGGGAAAAAATATATGAAAAAGGCATTGGCTGGCCCATGACATAGTCAAATTTCTAAATTCTAAAGGGTTGTGGAAGAGAATTAACTATAGATCGGTAAATAGAGAAAAATAGATTGAATAAAATTAAACTGGGCATGATATATTTAAAAATTGTACTATTGTTTAAATATATTGCTGTTACAAATTAAATTTATAATTAAATAATTTTTACAGAACAATATAATAATAATTAAAGAATGCTTGTAAAGTTGTATTCAAAATAATGATGAAAATATATATTGAATTATTTTGCCGGTGCTGTTAAATTGTTGATTTATGCACCGATAATGATTGAAAGAGGCTTTTACTATGCACAGGATCGAATCTTAATATTTTCAAAAAAATGGACTAAAAAAATAATTTATGGATAAGTGACCAACCCAGTTGATATATTAGGTGTTGGGATAAATTTAGGGGAAATTACTTAATTTAACTGAAAAACTGGGTTAAAAAAATTAATCAAACTCTAAAACCATAAGCATATTTCCAACACCTTATAACAAGAACAAAAAAACCCCTTCACCATCATTCACAGAAACGTTAATTTGAAATCCAACTTAGAGTCATTTGTATTCTTTGCAAAACCATATGGAAAGTAACTGAAATTAGAGAGAAAATTCAAGATTTAGGAATGATTTTGGGTTGTCGATTCAAATATTGGGAGAAGGGAGAGGAAAAAAGCCGCTTTGATCTGGTTTTACTAGTTTTTTTTTTTTTAAATTGTTATTTTGTGACCATGGTTGTTTAAAAAGTTTAGACTGTGTTGTTGTTCTAAGCTTGTTGAAATTGTGCTATAATAATGATGCATTGTATTTATGGTATACCCTCTCTAATGGATTAATGTGTTTTGTTTAAGATCCAATTTGATGATATCTGTTCACTACTAAGCTATGGTTAGACAAAAACTGTATTTTGGAAAGGAACAACCCTGGCAGGTGAATGGTCATGAATGTGAAATAATCATGGCGAAAGTGACACAAGTAATGTAGCTTAACTTTGTGCTGTCATATAGCTGGATAGGTCTCTCCCAAGACTAAAGATTCAGATGTGAAGTGAGTGGTGCCGTCGGCTTTTCATGTCAAATCCTCATTAATTGAGACCCCTTTTTATAGATAAACCATTCAATCATTATGAGATCCAAAAGATTCTTTCTTTCCAATTATGTTGTTTTGACAAATGGCATCTCTCGTCGGCGACTTTCCCTTTGCCACAATATTCCCACCTATCACAAGACCCGAAATCAATTCCTGTGAATTAAAATTTCAGGTCCTCGTCTGGCTGTTTTAACCTTACGGTGGTAAATTCCATCGTTTGCCAGAAAATAATTGGCATTAGTGATTCTCTGGTACATGCATATGCCATACTTTTGTTCATGAAAATGAAATTTTCTTTTATTGTGCTGTCGGCATGCCTAAGAACACGTTTATATAATACTAGTAACACAGAAGATATATAATAATTCTTCTCCATTATCAGTTGTCCTTCTGATTTGATCATGGCTTTACTGTTTTTCGACAATTGGTTTGATTTGTTGTCTGCGTTCTGCTATTTAAGAAAATCTAAACCAAAAGGCACCATGAATAGCTCAAGGGGACAAAATAATTTAGTCAATCATCTTTTGCCATTAGGAAGAAACCTGAATCATGACAAGAATGGTAAAAGTTAAATAAACTATTTACAAGGACACGAAAAAGAGACACGTGGTTTCTGCATCATATATTTTTTTGTGGCTAAAAACAATCATAGGTGCATCTCCTCGTGTTGCACAGTATTTTCAAGATCACTAAAGATTAGTAAAGAGAGTAATTCAATATGACTGGTAATCGAATCCATTAATTATTTTAAAATAATTTTATATAGTTAATTATTAAATTTATAAGTTAAATTATTTTAATTTTAAAATACATTTAGTTTGATGTATAGTATATATACTGATGTCAACAATTAGACCAAATACATATTTTTATTTGATCAAATCGTCAATCTAACTCTCAAAACAGCTTTTTAATGAAATATTTTTATTTTTTTAAATGGATGATTGTTCGATCAATCGGTTTGAATTCAAATTGTGACTATTAGTCTTATTGCATGTACCTCAAATTGTTACATATGATTTTACAATCGCTTTCTTGATGTACAAATTTGACCGGATCTATCTTTAATGAAGGATATTGGCCAAGAGCCTAAGAGATCAGATCAACTACACTGGCCTCACAAAAATTATCTTCCAAATAATGATAAATTTATCTTTATCTCTAACATTTCAAAATGTTAACATTCATCATCCTATCACTTCCAACTATCATATTATCAAGACCCCACAAAAAACATGAAATCAAACAAAAAAACTTTACTAAATCCATCGTGGAATAATATAGTCTCATTATTCTACACCATCGTGACAAGAGGTGTAGATGTAGAGGCCATATAAAGTTGTTTGGTTTTATGAACTCAAACCAATTGATAGTGTATGTGTAGGCTTAACTGTGCCCTGGGCCAGTGACAAATGGTGTTAGGAAAAATGCATCAGCATTATGCAATTAGCTTTGCTTTGGGAGTGTCTTGATCTTACATTTAGAGAATTTCATGGGCTTATCTTTTAGAGTGCATTAGACTTACAGTAAAAAAAATCTTATGGGCTGACATTTAGAGAATGTCCTGGATTTACTGTTTGGAACGTTTAAAGCTTACATTTAAAGGATGTCATGATCTCAACATCAAGAGTAAATTGGGCCTACATGTAGAAAATGCTATGGGTTTAGTTTTCGGAGTGCCTTGGACTTATATATTTACAGAATACCGAGGGCTTCTATTATGAAATGTTATGGACTCATGGGTTTACATTTTTAGAAATCCATAAGTTTTGGATGAAGGTGGAGCTTTTGGAACTTGGTTGATGACTTTTTACCTTATTGGTCTTAATTGTAAGATAGGGTCTTAATTGATCACAAATTTTTTTGTTCATCAATCCCCCAATACATTTTAATGATCTTATAATTTGACTTAAGAAGCATTTAAGGAAATTATTTTCATTTTTTATATTTTAAATTTATTTTATAATCTCATTTCAAGTACCTAAATTGTGTAAATTACCTATAATCTTTTCTTTTCTATTCTCGTTTTTATAATTACCTAATAGGTCTTTGCACGATTTTGATAAAGGGTAAAAATGTAAATTTGAATATTATATTAGGGGTATTTTAAGAATATAATATAAACATGGGTTTTTCTGTTAAAAAAGATTCTGGATAAAACGAGGCGTTTTGTCTATCACCGAAAGCTTTGTGCCTAAGACCTTTTTGACCAGCGATCACTCTGGCTGGTTCTCGGTGGAAGCACGGTGTCAGCAGATCTTCATGCAACAGTCATCAATGTCTGATACGGTGGTTGCGCATCTGGTTCCACTTGATGACTCTCTAAAACAAGACCATTCACTCCCAAAACTGTCTATCTCTCAAGGCCCAAACACTATTGGCCGCGCCAATATTCCTCTATCTGACAAGCGACTCAGCCGAAAACACCTCACTTTAACTGCCTCCGCTGACGGCTCCGCTGCTTTATTCGTCGTAACTTACTAATTTATAAAAATGATCCTTTCTGTTCCTTTTTGTTCGTGTTTGATTTAATATTGTGGAGTGAATATTTCAGGAAGGAACTAATCCCGTGGTTGTTAAATCTGGTGACCAAAGAAAGAAACTGATTTCTAGTGAACACTTGTCAATCGCTAGCGGTGATATCATAGAGTTGATTCCTGGACATTATTTTTTCAAGTATGTTACGTTGCCTCAGAAGAGACCTTCTAGTCATGAATCAACAAAGGAAGACCTTAATCCAAAGAAATTGCGACAACAAGTATGTAATTTTTTCATTTCTAAATCTCACTTGGCACTATCTGTAGCATTTTTAATTTATAGTAATTCATAAAGGTTGAACCTGAATATGAAGACGGAAGAACATCTGAGGAGGCTATACGAAATTTTCATGTTTCATCTGATAAGTTACCGTTAACATATCGGTTACTGCAAGTTCAAGGCCTCCCAGCGTGGGCTAATACCTCTTGTGTTTCTATTCGGGATGTGATTCAGGTAATTTTATGTTCTTTTATTATGATCAGAACATTTTTTCATTCAATAAAACTATGTGCATATGTCACAATATAATTGAGTGTTATATTATATTTAATTTTCAATTATCTAATTATACGATGATATGTTGGTGTTTGTGTACAAAATTATGCACAAAAGTTGTGCACATAGCATTACTCTTTTTATTTGCCAAGTATTTGTTTGGTATTAATGTAATGTATAGTTGAATGTAGATTGAATGTCAATGATTATCATGATCCATTTAATTGTTCATTTGGTAGGGGGATATTGTTGTTGCTATTTTATCAAATTACATGGTGGATATTGATTGGCTGTTACCCGGTGAGTTCCCTTTCCTACTAATATTTTTGTCCCACATTCTTGTACCGATTATGTTCCATAACTTTAGATGATTATAAGTTACTCCCCATGACCCCAGCATCTAAAGAAGATATAACCCAGATTTTTTGATAGTTGCCAAAAATTTTGCTAGGGAACTGAATATATCATCTTGTTATTAGCTATACTACAGGTGGAGACAGTAAGATAAAGGAACTATGTTCTATAATGGCATGCTTAACGAATTTTCTGGTACAACTATGGTATTGTTTAAGCTATTATGAAGCAAATTAGCTCAATATCAAGTTCATCTCACAATTTGAGACATCTTTGGAAGTTTGCAATGGTGGCTTTCTTATGAGAGAGATCGGGGCTCCTGTGCCATGGACATCTATATTGCTGAATGGCAGTGCAAAAAACAATCCCTTGAACATGAGTCAAATCAGAGATGGCATTTACTCTTACAAGTTGGATATTCCTTGTTAGATCTTTTTTCTTGTTATGTTTTTGTTGCATCTATCTTAGGTCTAATGTTTGTTTTTATGAATTGTATATATTTATTATTGGCTTAGTTCCTGTGATTTTGTTCCATTTTTTTCCGTTGTGATCATGTGGTATTTTCCTTGTAGCTTGTTCTACCCTTGCCAAAATTCCCAATGTGTTGGTAATTCATGGAGAGGGTGACAGTACAGTAGAACATATGAAGGTATAGTATAACTCTAATTTATACTAATATTCTCTTATGCATTTGAAGTTATATTTATCAAAACATGCAGTCTAACTTTCTGTGATTATATTGCAGAGGAAGAGACCTGCAAATTGGATTTTTCACAAACCCCCACTACCTATTGCATATGGGACGCATCATTCAAAGGCCATGATTCTGGTCTATCCTCAGGGAGTAAGAATTATTGTGCATACAGCAAACTTGATATATGTTGACTGGAATAACAAAACTCAAGGTTTGTGGATGCAAGATTTCCCCTGGAAGGATTTAAATAGTCCAAGCAAAGCCTGTGGATTTGAAACAGATTTGATTGATTACCTCAGTGCATTGAAGGTATTGATATGTGTCGAATGTTATTAGAATGCTGTCTTTTAGAGGCATGTGTGGTTTTTTCTTAATCAATCATTATATTGCTTCATAAGATTTTTTTAAAAATACTACTTCACAATTGATATTTTGAAGGCCTTTCTTTTTCTTGCTTATACATCTCCTCTGAAAAGAAACAGATTCCTCTATCTTGTGTATAAATTAGGATGTTACTTCCTTGTCTTATTATTAATTAAAAAAAATGAGGCTTGCTAGGAGGAAATTGTTTGAGTTTTTTTATGTGTTTTCCAATCTTAGCTCTGTTAGTTATTTGTGTTTTGTTGTATTACTCTTATTTGGGGAAAATAATTCGTAGACTGCTTTATTATAGAGTGATACAATTGCTTTTTGCAAATACTATTCTGGAAAGGAAAGTGACATGCTTCTGAACAAACTTGTTTCAATGTTAATGAAGAGGGGAGGTTATTTCTCCAAATAAAATTGAGAAGAAGCCTTTCAATTTTCCTCTTCTTCTCCAAAGATCACTCATGTTCAAGGTTTATCTATATTTATGTTTCTCATATTGTCCTCCTGTCTCTGGAAGTTGTATGTTTATTTTGAGGATCAGAGTTTAGGGCTTGTTGTTTAAGGTTGTCATTGTTACTATTTTTTTCACTTTTGGATGGTCAAGTCTTCTTCAACAATTAGATCCAAATGTAATAAACTAAAATATTTGCAGAAATATATTCTATTAACAACTTAACTTTTCAATTTGACTTTTTATGTTGGAAATATTTATGTACATTGTACATTTAAATGCTTTAATTATTTACACCTGCCTATTATGTTATAGAATATTCTACTGAATTTTTCAACTTATAGCAAAGTTATGGATTATATATTCTCCTCTGAAGTTGTGAACCAAACAATTCATCTTTCATTTGTTTGCCTCACTGAAATGAACATAATATAGGTTATAAACGAGAGTAGAAATGTAGCGTAAATCAATGCTGAGCCATATTCAGCATAATGATGTTGATATATATTTTTTCCCTCTTGAATTTGTCAGTGGCCTGAATTCAGTGCTAATATACCAGCCCTTGGCAACTTCAAAATCAATTCATCTTTTTTCAGAAAGTTCGACTATAGTAGTGCTATGGTATTCCTTCCTCTTAACTTTTCTTTCTTTTTTTTTTTTTTTCCTGAATGATATTTCATCTTTAATTGGAGGATATTATGTTCAACAAAGTATCTATTTTTCAGTGGCATGCTATAATATGTGACCATATGATGCTTAGTTATGAATCTTTAGGTCCGGTTAATCGCATCAGTCCCTGGCTATCATTCGGGTCCCAATTTGAAAAAATGGGGACATATGAAGCTACGAACCGTTCTCGAAGAGAGTATTTTTGACAAAGAGTTCCAGAAATCTCCTCTTATATATCAGGTAAGGTCCATGACTTCACATGTTAACAATGGTCTTGCATTCACATATAGGGGGACGTTTCCATGTTCTTTGCTTTCTGTGACCTGAGAAGGAATTAGATTGTGCATTACTCTATTTAATGACTTTTTTCACTTTTAATTCCACTGCCTGTTATGGGGTTATGGGCATAGTCTTTTCATTTGACCCTTTCTGCTAATAATTAATGAGTACAATCAATGCTACTTAGTATCCATAAATGCTATGGAGTATGAAGACCTTTATTTTTTGGATGATTTTGTTGAATGATGGTAGTGTAAATTTTATTTTTCTTGAAGGATTTTATTCTTATGAATCTATGGACTTGTTTCATGGCAGTTCTCATCCCTTGGTTCATTGGATGAGAAGTGGATGGGTGAGCTGAAATGCTCAATGTCGTCAGGTTTATCAGAGGATAAGACACCACTTGGAATTGGGGAACCGCTAATAATATGGCCAACTGTGGAGGATGTCAGATGCTCTTTAGAGGTATTATCAAGTAGGTTATTCGTGTGAGCCTTTTTTTGTCAATCATTTCTTAGAATACTATGATCGTTTACTAATATGGCCAGGTTCTGGAAGTTGGTTGTAGTTGGAAATTTGGTTGCCTTGGCCATTTTTTGGGAAGGCTGGTCCCTTAACCGGGATCTATGAATGCAAAATACTGACATCCAGTTGGAAACCAAAAGTCAAGCTAAACACTTCATCAACTGAATTTTAAAATTGTGCACATTTATAACCTGACTTGCATTAATTCCTTGGTTTATATCCTCAAATTTTAGCAGTACTCTGGAATGATGAATTCCTTGTGGAAACATTTCATAAACTTTCTACATATTCTTAAATTGGCTCTGTGACCGTTAGTATAGCCTGTTCTGGTGGTATAGTCAAATTGTGAGTGCCAATGATTAAGATATATGGCAGGTTTCAGACTTTTTCAAATGTGTGCAAATGACAAATTTGCATGAATTATTTTGTAAAAGAAGAAAAAGAAAGTGAAATATGAATTTCTTTATTTGCGCTTTCAGTAATGAAATTAATTGTATCAGTTTCGAAATTTTAGTAATAAAGATCTCTATATCAACTCTATATTTTAGCAATTGCCAAAATTTGAAAAATTTATATATGAATATTTCCTGTTATAAGGTTATAGAAGCCCAAAAGTAAGTATTTTATTTTTATTTAGTTGGAAGTATATTCGGCATTGTAGTTGTGATTTCTTTTGTTGGTTTTCTTATAACTTGAATTAAGCATTTAAACCAAGTGATAAAAGTTATTTTGAGTTAAAAGAAAAAGAAAACAATATTATCTGATGCTGCAAACTTGTATAAATTTTAGTCTCCTCTTGTTTTGTTATTTTTAAATTTCTTTAAGCAATTGTAGTACTGTTGGGCTTCTTAGAAGTGGGATTGAATGCTTGCTCACCAAAAATATTTTCTTTGGATCCTTTGGCTACTTTCTGATTTGGCATTATTTGGTTTCTATTAAATGAATGTCGAAAAACGTTAGGTTGCATTTCTCTCTTTGGTTTGCAATTATGTTTGATTTGTCAACTTGCATTCTCCGCACATTTCTGCATCTACTAAATTACGGTTGTATTGTGTTAACCATTCTACTTTTTCTCTAGGGTTATGCAGCTGGAAATGCCATTCCAAGTCCACTCAAGAATGTGGATAAAGAATTCTTGAAGAAGTACCGGGCCAAATGGAAGGCAAGCCATACTGGCCGTTGGTAAATATACGTGTCTCAAGCATACTAAAAATTTTTGACAGAGATTACTAATGCATACAACTTGATATTAAACTGTTTTCTTGAATGGGAAACTTGAGGGTGAAATATATATGAGGATGCCACCTGGATTTGAAGAAAAAGGAAAAATTAAGAGAGTTTGCAAACTAAAGAAATCATTGTATGGTCTGAAACAATCACCAAGGGCGTGGTTTACAAGATTTAATACAACTCTTACCAAACTAGAATGTCGGTAGAGTCTATGGGACCACAGTTTATTAAAATTATAGGTGATAACTGTACAAAGATGCAAAGTTAGAGGCCGAATTCAAAGTTAAAAACCTAGGCTCTATGAAATACATTCTTTGTATGGAGATTGCCAGGAGCAAAGAAGGGATCTTTATTTCTCAAAAGAAATATAAACTTGATCTCCCAAAAGAAGCATAAATTTTAGGGTGCAAACCATCGAGCATAACTTTGGATAGAAACTAAAAGTGTAAAAATGATGATGTTTTAGTAGATAAAGGAAAATGTCAAAGGTTGGTAAGAAGGTCGATCTATTTATCTCTTAGTCGACCCCGATCTAACTTATGTTCTTAGCGTGGTAAGCCAATATATGCATTCTCCTATCTAGACACACCTTAATGCGGTGATACATATTCCTAGATACTTAAAAAGGACTCCTGGGAAAGGATTGGTGTTTCAAAAGAGGGAGAACTAATGGATAGTTGGATACACTTATGCAGATTAGGTTGTCTCACCAGAAGCAAAAAGTGTTTCTACAATACAATTGTAGTACAAAACTATGTGGTAATTTAGTGACTTGGCAAAGCAAAAGGTATTCAATTGTTGTCCAAAGTAGTGCTGATGCCGAGTTTAGGGCGATTACTTCAGGATAATGTGAGTTGATCTGATTAGAAAGAATTCTTGAGGATTTATAGCTATTTGTGGGTAATTCTACTATACTTTGTAGTGATAGCAAATCTGCTATTAGTATGGTGCATAATTCTATTCAGCATGGTTGAATGAAGCTTGTAAGAATAAATAGAAATTATACTTTGAGAGAAACTAAAGGTAGAATCAAGCTATTGTGCATTCCATCCATAGAACAAGAAGCAAACATTTTAACAAAAAGTCATGCTAAAACCAGGTTATGAATCATTGATATGCTAGCTGAGAATGACTGACATCTATTCACTAGCTTGAAGGAGAGTGTTGAAAGATTCGGTTAATTTCAAGTTTAAGAAGTACCAGATGTGATTCATTTTGTGTTTAGAATGTTTTGATTGAGTTGGTGGATTAGGAAAAAGAATTATTGTAATATAGTATTTCTTTTTTTCTTCTTGATTCGTCTCCTTTTATATAGGTTGAATTTTATTAAATTGATGTAACATATGTGTATAAATTATATTGGATGAACGAATAAAATGTGTTGAAGAAATTATTCAAACTAGAAACCTTTGTTTCAATGCCTTAAGCAGCTGAAAGATTTTTCTAGAAATTAAGTGGATGTAAACAACTCAGATTGGACTCTTGTTTTGGATGACAGTACATAAAAAAATGCTTCCAAAAAGAAGAAAAAGAAAAAAATAATTTGGATCTATTCTATCTATTCTCCAAACAATTTATCTTTATGCTTTGTCTTAGTTTCATTTAGACTAGGCATGATGTGCTTCTCGCCCGGACCAACTTTTAAAATTGGCAACTGCCTGTAGTGAATTTTAGGCTGATCCAATATGCCTGTGGACTTCAGTGAGCATTTTTCATTCATAGTTCTTGTTATGTAACTAAATGCAGTTCATGGACTGATAAATAGGAGGACATAGATTGTACTGTATACTGATTTTTCTGTATGTTTAACATTGTTAATTCAATATGATAATGAGTGTTGCTATCCTTGGTTGATCTAGGATGATGTTGATAATGTGTTCATATTTTTTATTAAATGGTTGCAGTTCTCATTACTACATTTTTATAAGGTGGCACCCTTAATTTTTTGTCTGCGTCTTTTATCGTTTTTACCTTTTCTGCTATTTGCCTGAATTCAGGTTGTTTTGTTTCTTACTACTACACTTTTTTCATTTTCAGTCGTGCGATGCCACATATAAAGACATTCTTACGATACAACGGTCAGAAGCTAGCGTAAGAGTTCATACTAGATGGATTCATTTTGGCTTTAGAAGCAATTTAAGTTTTAATTATTTTTGGCCGATTACTTTGCCAAATCAGTCTGCTACAATTCCAACTGTGAAATCTTAATTTGTCTTGCCCCTGCAGTTGGCTCTTGCTGACATCATCAAATCTTAGTAAGGCTGCCTGGGGAGCACTCCAGAAGAATAATTCTCAGTTGATGGTTCGTTCTTATGAGGTATGTGCATTGTAAAGTTGTGGCATCTTACAACTCAGTTGAGTTGAGTTGAGAAAATATGACAGCTTCCTTTCAATAGGAACCAACCTGTTTTCAGCAACAATCTGCTGCTCTTTCTCATATTTATGTATTAATTTGTTTGTTTCTTTGGGTTGTCTCCATTAATACATTAGTTGGGAGTGCTATTTCTACCATCTGCTAAAAAACATGGTTGTGGATTTTCTTGTACAAATAATGATGGTTCATCCAAGGTAATGTCTACATCCTTGTAAATTTTTGTAATCAACAATTTAATTTGAGAAAATATAAAATTAATCAGATAGTTGCTTGACTTTCAGAGTGAAAGTGGTACAATAGAAAATACGAAGTCACAGAAAACTAAGCTAGTGACCTTGACATTGCGAGGGAGCCGGAATATAGATGAATCCTCTGAAACAATTCCTTTGCCTGTACCTTATGAACTCCCTCCTCAACGATATTCCTCTGAAGGTAATTGTGATGTTATTTAAATTTACTGCTACACTTTTATTGTCTCATTGATCTGGCTATGTTTATCTCCTCTGCAGATGTTCCTTGGTCATGGGATAGGCAATACAGCAAGAAGGATGTGTATGGTCAAGTTTGGCCTCGGAAAGTTCAACTATATGCTTGCCAAGATTCCTGATTCATTAGATGTGCTTGAAGTTGTGTAGTTGGATGTCTTCCTTGAAGACATGACCTGGACTTTTAGAAGGATGAGGTGATCTCTTCTCTGCTGCTTCTGTTTAATTATGTTTTTGGTTGGTAAAACATTAGGTTCAGTGTATTAGTAGCCCATATTTGATCTAAGTGTGAGTGGCCATATGGTAAACAGTTGAGTTCCGAACTTTCAGTGAGTTTTAAACCATTTGTGTTACCACAGCACCGAACCCGGTTGTCTTAGTTTTAAACCCTATTAAATGGGTACCTCTTATCCAATCCATTGCCCTATCTAAACTAATGTTTGACTAATTATGTAAGGCCGAATGAATTTTCCCACTTGAATTTTGATAAAATGACAATTTCCCACCTAATATAAAAAAATCCATTTTCTTATTATCTGTTAAATTTGTTAATAAAATTTATTAATTTTTTATAAAATTAGTAAAAAGACCAAAAAAAAAAAAAAAATCCAAACTAAATAATAGTTTGCACTAGGGAGGTGTGACTGGAATCACACTAGGTAGATCGCTTTTTTTATTCAATTTTGGTTGTCTGAACCAGCTAGATTGTCGGTAACTGTGGTTAGGGGCACCTTTTTGAACGTGATTTGGTTGCATATGAAAAGCTCATATCTTGATGTGGTCTGGTTAAATTGCATTTTTTTTCTATGCAATTTTGTTTATCAAATTTGGTCATATTGCTAGTGACTGGTCAAGGATAATATTGCTATTATTTTCTGCTGCTTGCATCTTTTTCATTATTATTATTATTATTATTATTTTGGATTTTTTTGAGTTATCTAATTTTAGAGTGTTATTGCTGGGGTTGTGCTTTGTATAGGAGAATGTGTAATGTGCGGTAAATGATATACTAAATTGCACTTGTAATATTGCGGTTTATCAGTTAGTCTTGCAGAATTGAGCTTTCTAATTCTAAATTCTGTACTAATTGTTGCTTGAATTGGTTATCATTTTCATATATGGTTTTCTTTATCAAATTAGCTGTGTTTGGTTGACCATCTACTTTTAATTGTTGAAGCGTATGAGAAGTTTGCAGTTTGTGTATGACTGGGGTTGGTTCTATTTTCTGAAGTTTCATATCTCATGCTGAAGTTGGACGAACTTCAAGCAGGACTTGTTTGTGGATTGCCACGGTAAAAATATTAGGATTATTTTCAAGAACTGATTTCCTGGCAGATTTTTCTGGGCAAGACTGCGTTACTTAACTGAGTTCCTATATTTGAGAAGTTCGTATTTTTTAGGTCCAGAGTTGGTTATGCATTGCAGTATAACCCCATTAATTGGCTGGGCAGGTAAACAATTCATTGTTGTTTATAAATTAGTTGGAAGGGAGCTGAGGTAGTTTGGACTCGAATACATATTTGACTTAATCGAATTGAACTTCAGTTGAAACTTCGACTTAACAATTTAATTTTTTTTTTTTTTCAGACAGACTTTTCTTCCTAACATCACTGTCTGTCATTCAAGTCAGCTTGAGCTTAGAGTTGATTGTTGTTCAAGTTCAGTTTGGCTTTGTTTGGATCTACCCCTACCCCTAAAAGAGTGAGGGAAAATAATCTGAGAGAGAGCTATAGAAACAAAAGATGGTTCCATTTGGGTCCACTACAACGTGATAGCCTTGTTTTTAATGAAAAATATCCATCCTAGTGGTTAAGAGTCGTTCAATCTTCAACATGAGATGGGAGAAAGGAAAAAGATGGTGAAGCGAAAGAAGTTCGTGTGATGATGAGCCATTTGTTCGGGTCTTGTCAAGGGTTGAAATAGGCCCTTAAAAAAGAGTATTAACTTGGGCATGAACATGAAATTTGAAACAGGCCCAAAAAAATTCAGGTAACACGCTAAACCCGATCTAATAGGTTCGATTGACGTACCTTATCACCTCCGAGACGATAAATTGTGATCACGATGTGTAATCACTGAGACCATAGGAAACACGGTATGCATTAACGGTTCACTAAATATAGAATATTCTATTTTTATTTTTTCAAAGTTTAATAGTATTGTATCGAACTGCGATAACCTACGGGTCTAATTTTTAAGCTGGGATACAGCCAAATGGCCTATAGGCTTGGCAGACTGCCAAGATAAGAAACTCAAACCCTTTGACATGTCTAATTGAATTCAATAAAAAAATATTATAATATAAAACCATCCAATTAATATATATATATATATATATATAGAGAGAGAGAGAGAGAGAGAGAGAGAGAGAGAGAGAGAGAGAGAGAGTGTGTATAGATATATATATATGGGGAGAGAATTCACGGATTTAATCTCTCGTGCATAATTAATGTAAAATTCAAATCAAAACTTAAAATTAAAACAAAATAAAAAAAATAGAAAAGTTGATAGTCCAAATTAAAGTGAAAAACACTATCTTTGATTAGAGATAAATTCAAACCAAATTAATTTTTGATCAAGCTCAACTCAAAACTCATGTTAATATGATCATGATCACAAAAAAAATAATTATTTCATATATATTTGGAAATTATAAATAATTATTTTTCTAATTCTATGTTATTAAATAAAAGGAAAGAAAGAGCTTATTTTTAATAGACACCTAAACTAGGTTAAAATCGAAAAGATAAATTTCACACCAACCACCGACCCCACAATTTGCTGTCAGACTCGTTGCCAACAAATACCACCCATCTGATTTATTATCAATTCACATAACGATCGACGATCCTGCGATTCCGCACCACCACCTGATTTAACTACTAACTTGTTGACCGGAGTAGACTCCATCTCATGAATCTTTTCTTTTTTCTTTTAAATATGGAATTGTATCATTGATGTCCATGTCAAGAGGGAGATAGATCCTTTTGGAAGGTGAGGGTTGTTCATTCTTGACTAGTTGAGGCTGAGGCTGAGGCTTATCAGATTGATCAGGAGCAACGAGGAGTTGAATGTGAGGATTATGGAAGATTTCGCACTACTCAACATCACGTTTATCTTGAAGAACATTGCCATTGAAGACTAGAGTTTGTCTTTGTACTGGTACGCCTGGGTGTTTCTGTATTTTTTCTTTGATTTCCAAGACTCTGTCAAAGAAACCAACCTCAATGGAGAGAGATGACATCCATTGAAAATTATGGCCAAAGAAGAATGACTCTCACTCTTTCCACATACATAAAGCCGCCTAATTGTAACAGTATTCATTTTTGTCTAACTGTTAATCCATCCAGATTCTTGGTGATATTCATGTTCTCTCTTTTAATTTTTTAAGAATCATATCCTGACAGATTTTTCTGGGCAAGATTGCTTTACTTAAAGAGTTCTTATACTTGAGAAGTTCATAATTTTTAGGTCCAGTGTTGGTGATTATGGTGGACTGTATGTGTGATTATGTGATGAAATTCCATTAGCTAAAGATAGACATGCGTGCCGTGAATGAATTGCGAACATGCTACAACCTGCTGGTGGAAATTCCCGTGTGATGATTTATAGAATTGCAGGTGCTATAACGTGTTGTGTGTTGTGGTTCCTTGAATGAAAATTAGCAAGAGTTCGGTTGTATGACCATGATGAATACGGTCTGCATGTGCCAAGAATTGGATTCTTGAAATTGCCACTTAAATAACCTGGTGTATATGTGTAAGTGATGGTATAATTTAACGTGCAAGCTGTGAATTATATAAGGATTATGTGCTTGGTTCTTGGCTGGAAAATTTTCAGGGGGAATAGGCCATGTTTTGGCCGGAAAATCTGCCTTCCAAGAATGTCGACAAGCTTACAAAAGGTATCCTATGAAAATACCACACACTCTTGAATTTGATGTGTTCGGGTTGTGAGTCTGGATCTGTTTTCTGGCAAAAAAATTAGAGTGCAAGTCACCTGAGAATTAAATTAGTATATTATGTGTTGATAAAGGCTGGATGGTAGGCCATATTTGGGCAAGAAAATCCACCTACCAGGGATGCCAACGAGCTTCTAAAAGGTATCCATTGAAAGTGTTATGCATGCTTTTGAATGTGATGTGTTTGAGTTGCAAATCCAGATTGGATTTTGAATTCGCCCTGAGAATTAGCCTAAAATATTTTTTTGTGGGCACCAATTTTAATTTTTAAAGAAATTCTTTTTTCGCTATAGGTTTTAAAATAAAATTATGCATATGATAAAAGAAAACACACCAAACTTTAATCGATTTTGGTAATATAGACCTAAATTTTGACTTAGGAGAATCATATGTTCATCTATCAATAGTACAATTTCTCATATAAAACATTTGTATGACAATTCAAGCTTGAGAAGGGGTGTTGAAAAATTTGGTTTATCTTTTGACCTTTTCTGTTATTTCCCCTTATTCAGGTTGTTTTGGGTTTATCAAATTCAATTTAAGATATTGTAATCCGTTTCCTTTCAAATTAATTCAAAAAATTATATAATTCTGCGGTAAATAAAAAATACTCAAAGCAATTAAATGAGAGAATATGAATATCACCAGGAATCCAGATAAACAGTTAGACAAAACCGAATACTGTTACAATTAGGCGGCTTTATGTATGTGGAAAGAGTGAGAGTCATTCTCATTTGGCCATAATTTTCAATGGATGTCATCTTTGAACCCCATAGAGGCAGGCCATTCTCCATTGAGATTGGTTTCTTTGACACGGTCTTGGAAATCAAAGAAAAAGTACAGAAATATCAAGGCATACCAGTACATAGACAAACCCTAGTCTTAAATGGCCGGGTTCTTGAAGACGAACGTGATGTTGAGTACTGCGAAATCTTCCAAAATTCTCATATTCAACTCTTTATTGCTCCCGATAAACCCAACTCACAATCTCAGCCTCAACTAGTCGAGAATGAACAATCTTCACCCTCCAAAAATATTCATCTCCCTCCAGACATGGATATCAAAGATACAGTTCTACATTTGAAAAAAAAAGTAAAGACTCATGAGGTGGAGTCTATTCCGGTCAACAAGTTAGTAGTTCAATCAGGTGGTGGTGCAGAAGTGCAGGATCGTCGATCGTTATATGAGTCTGAATTGATGAATAATTCAGAGGTAGACGTAAGTGTGAAGCCATCGCCAACAAGTTCAGGAGGGACTGGGAGCAAGAAATTGAAGCTAATGGTTTTACCTAAATGCGGGACTAGAAAGATTCCAGTAGAAGTAAATGCAAGTGATAATGTGGGGGATCTGAGAAAAGAGCTGCAAAAATTACAGGAAAATTTTCATTTTCATCTTCCGGAAGAAGGGTATTTCTTCATTTACAAACAAAACGTGATGGACGATGATAGGTCATTTCGGTGGCACCATGTAGGCTCAGGTGATACAATTGAGATCTTTAATGGAAGTGTTACTGGTGGATCATAATGGGTTTTCTCTTTTTGTCTGTTTGTTTTGCTCCATCAAATACAGCTCTCTCTTTGTTATTCTTTCCATTTCCTTTAACTGAATAAGGTTTGTGTATTTCGCCTGTAAATTTGTTGTGTGTTGTGGGCGGATGGGCTGTTTGTGCTGACAAAAAGTTATCTTCCCCATTTTAACTTAGTTTAGGTTATTATTAAAAATGAGCTCTTTCTTTTCTTTTCTTTTATTTGATAACATAACCTTTAAAAAATAATTATTTATAAGATTAAAACATATGCAAAAGAACTTAAGTTGAATTTTTTAGCTCAAGTTCAATTCGATCAAGTCAAATATGTATTCAAGCCATTCTATGTAGGCTCGAATCCACCCTTTCCAAGTAATTTATAAACAACAATGAATTGTTTACCAGACCAGCCAATTAATAGGGTTATACTGCAATGCATAACAAACTCTGGACCTAAAAAATACCAACTTCTCAAATATAAGAACTCAGTTAAGTAACGCAATCTTGCCCAGAAAAATCTGTCAGGAAATCAGTTCTTGAAAATAATCCTAATATTGTCACCATGACGATCCACAAACAAGTCCTGCCTGAAGTTTGTCCAACTTCAGCATGAGATATGAAGCTTCAGAAAATAGAAACACCCACAGTCATACACAAACTGCAAACTTCTCATACGCTTCAACAATTAAATTGGAATTTTTGGTTTAAAAAAAATTTGGATTTTTTATTATTTATTTTTGGTCAAATCCAATTGAAACCCACCCTTGATTGACTAAAAAAAATGCAAATTGCAACCACTAACAACCAAATTATTTAGTTAATTATCCTCCCATTTCCCTTGATTTTGGCATAAAAACTAATATTTGCATTCAATTTTAGAACAAATAAAGGTATGTATCAATTAGGATTGACAGTTTGAATATTTAAAGTGTGAACATGAAGGTGGGTTATATTAGGATTAAAGAAGATAAATGAATAATTTAAAATTAAATTTTAATTTCATTCAAAAATATTTTGTGAATTAAGATTGTTATCTCTTATACACTTTTTAAATACTATTTTTAATCTTCAAGTGATATCATATAAATATAATTTCTCTAAATTACATACATGAGTAATTTAATACTAAATAATTATGCTTAGTTCATATACTTAA
Source organism: Mangifera indica (assembly GCF_011075055.1). Taxonomy (NCBI): domain Eukaryota; kingdom Viridiplantae; phylum Streptophyta; class Magnoliopsida; order Sapindales; family Anacardiaceae; genus Mangifera; species Mangifera indica. Next base: position 12,720,401 of record NC_058148.1, on the reverse strand, counting down.
AAATAAATAGTTTCATCATCAGAGTAAGTAATTATATAATTATGGATTGATGTAAATTATGGTTTCTTTCTTTAATTTAATTACCTATAATAGATTATTTTTTTTCTTAGAACTTAATTAAAACAATTGATTAATTTTAAAATGTTTTTAGAATAGACATTCCAATTGCCAATGATAAAAAAAGGAAAAAAAATTATGTATTTTTACTAAGGTTAATTAATTTCAAGAAAACATTAATTAGTAATTAAAAAATTAAAGCAATAAAATGAGAGAATGTGGATATCACCAAGAATCTGGTAAAACCATTAAACAAAACCGAATACAGTTACAATTGGGCGTCTATTTGTAAGTGGAAAGAAAGAGTGAGAGTCACTCTCCTTTCCTTTGGCCAGAGTTTTCAATGGAGGTCATTATTGAACCCGAAAGAGGCAGTCCATTCTCCCTTCAGATTGGTTTCTTTGACAAAGTCTTGGAAATCAAAGAAAAAGTAGAGAAATATCGAGGCATACCGGTAAATAGACAAACACTAATCCTCAATGGCAATGTTCTTCAAGATGAACGTGATGTTCAGTATTGTCAAATCTTTCAAGATTCTCACATTCAACTCCTTGTTGCTCCTGATCAATCTGATAAATCCCAGTCACAATCTCAGTCTCAACTAGTCACAAGTGGAGAGACTGAGAGTCACTTTCCTTTCCAATGTATAGAAATTTCAATGGATGTCATCATTGAACCCGAAAGAGGCAGTCCATTCTCGATTGAGATTGGTTTATTTGACAGAGTCTTGGAAATCAAAGAAAAAATACAGATATATAAAGGTATACCAGTTCAGAGACAAACCCTAGTCCTCAATGGTAATGTTCTTCAAGACGAACGTGATGTTGCGTATGTTGAAATATTCCAAGATACTCACATTCAACTCTTTGTTGCTCCTCATCAATCTGATAAACCGCAGTCACAATCACAGCCTCAACTAGTCACAAGTGGAAAGAGTGAGAGTCACTCTCCTTTCCTTCGGCTAGAATTTTCAATAAATGTCATCTTTGAACCCGAAAGAGGCAGTCCATTCTCCATTGAGATTGGTTTCTTTGACACAGTCTTGGAAATCAAGGAAAAAATACAGAAATATCAAGGCATACCAATACAAAGACAAACCCTAGTCCTCAATGGCAATGTTCTTCAAGACGAACATGATGTTGCGTATTGTGATATCTTCCAAGATTCTCACATTCAACTCCTTGTTGCTCCTGATCATTCTGATAAAACCCCGTCACAATCTCAGCCTCAACTAGTCACGAATGAACAATCTTCATCCTCCAAAAACATTCATCCCCCTCCTGACATGGATATCAATGATACAATTCTACATTTGAAAAAAAAGGGAAAGATTCATGAGGTGGAGCCTACTCCGGTCAACAGCTTAGTGGTTCAATCAAGTGGTGCAGCATCGTTAGGAGGCTGTGAATTGAAGGATAACTCAGAGGTAAATGTAAATCTAATGCCACCGCCTAAAGCTGCCGGTTCAGGAGGGACATGCAGCAAGAAGTTGAAGGTAATTGTTTTAACTAGATGCGATAAAAAAATTCCAGTGGAAGTAAATGCAAGTGATAAAGTGGAGGAGCTGAGAAAAGAGCTGGAAAAATTACAGGAAAGATTTCATTTTCAACTTCCAGAAGACGGGTATTTCTTCATTCACAAACAGACCGTGATGGACGATGATATGTCATTTTGGTGGCACCTTGTAAGGTCAGGTGATACAATTGAGATTTTTCCAGGAAGAGTTAGTAGTGCACCCTAATTGGCTTTTCTTTTTGTTTTTGTTTTTTCTGTTAAGATACTTTACCTGGGAATGCAACGATAAGAAAGAAAAATTGTAGTAAAACTTCACAACTTTACAATGATAAGAAACTGTTATTCTTCCTATTTTCTTTAGTTGAAGAAATTTTAGTAAATTAGTTATGTTATGGTTAGTGCTGGACTCGAACTGAGCTTGAGCTCGAGCTCGGCTCGAACGATCCCAAAATGACGTCGTTTTAACCAATATGTATTAAAACGACGTCGTTTTAATAACGAACAACGAATTGAGTCGAATTCGATCTGAGTTTGAGCTTGACTTTCTTAAACTCGAACTCGAGCTCTGCTATATATAAATCGAGCAGAACTCGAGCTCAGCTCGGCTCAAATCCAGCCCTAGTTATGGTGGATGGATGATTAGCTTGTGTTGCTAATGAGTATGGCAGCACAAGAGTGACAGCGGGGGTGGTAGTGGTTGATATTATAAGCTTATTGAATTGAGTTTAACCTATGGTCATTTGTTTCAAGTTCAAATGAAATGAATTGATAATTAAGAGCAAATTCAATATGGTTCAAAAATAATCTCTGTTTTTTTAAACATAGAACTTAAAAATAATAATTTATAAATTTAAAACAGAAATGGCAATAATTTGGTTATTATGTATAATTGATTAAAATAATATCGTTTTTTGTTATTATAAGCATATTGAATTGAGTTTAACCTATGGTCATTTGTTTCAAGTTCAAATGAAATGAATTGATAATTAAGAGTAAATTCAACTCAAATCCATCTCTAATAAAAAATTAGTGTCTTTTTTACTTTAATTACAGCTATCAAGTTTTCTATTTCTTATCTTCCTTTTTTTTTTCCTATTATTTTGTTTAATTTTCTTTTAGGGTTAAGTTTAGTTTCGAAATTTAGATTTGTTAAGATTAATTATGTATGGAAGATTAAGACTATGAATTACATAAAAATGTTTCCTTTCAATTAATTGAATTGTTTTATACTATAATATTTTTTAACTGAATTCAATGGTACTTATTAATCTTAATTAATCTATACTTAATTAATCCTAATTTATTTTTTGAAACTTTAAATTTATTTATATCAAGCACCGACACTGGACCAAAAAATTATGAGCTTCTGAAATATAAAGATCAGTAAAGTAAAGCAATCTTGCCCAGAAAAATAAGCCAGGATATGAGTTCCTGAAAATAACCCTGATATTGTTGTACAGTTTAATTAGTTTACACCATGAGATTTTCATCAGATTATGGTATGGTCCCGCATCTTACTATGGCGATCCCCAAACAAGTCCTGCTTGAAGTTTGTGGCACTTTAGCATTAGATATAATAGTTCAGAAAATTAAAACCTCCCCAGAGTCAAATACGCAAACTGTAAAACTTCTCATACAAAACAATTAAAAGTAGATGGTCAACTAAACTTAGCAAATTTGACAAAAGAAACCATTATCTGAAATAGATAACCAATTCAAGCAACAATTAGTACAGAATTTAGAATTGGAAAGCGCAACTCGGCAAGACTAACTGATAAAACAGAATATTACAAGTGCAATTTCTTATATGACATCATTTGTTGATGAATTTTTACATCATATCATAGCCACAGCAACGATTGATGAGTTTATAGAATCAAATCACGGAGTCTGCGCCAGCCAGCATCGTTATATGCTACACATTACTTTGTTTGTAAACCTTGGTGTCAAGTACCTGTTTACCGCACATTGCACATACCCCTGCACAAGCACAACCCAGGCAATAACACCCTAAAATTAGATACCTCAAACAATTTTAAAAACCAAAACAAGAAGATGAAAAAGCAGCAGAAAATAATAGCACCTTTGCTGTAAGCACAAGTATGACAGTACTTGGCATCTTGGTGCACTTGCTGCTTGCAAATGATGCACTTGGTATTTCCATAAGGTGTCCATCTACAAAAAATAAGATTGTAACTTGTAAGCAGTAGCTAAGATTTATCAAAATGGCGCAAGTACCAGCTAATGTTGCGGTAAGATATATTATAATGACGCGTGTACCAGCTAATTTTGCAGTTAAGATCTATTATAATGGCACAAGAGATTTTGGGATCAAATCTCACTCATAATAAGGTTCAGGGCTTATGAATAGGATAGAATGAGAAACAAAGGATTCCTCCTAAGATTGGAAAAATAAGAAAACCAGAAACATAAATACAGAGAAGAATAATGCCCTAAAACCTAGCAATACATGAGACACAGAATATGGATGATTATGCTACAAAAGTAAACTAAGTCAATAACCAAGAAAGCCAAACTTCAACATATAGCACACAGGAACAAAACCCACATAGCAATTTCATTCATATATGCAAGGCACATAATGGTCAAGTTCAATTTTTTATGAACCTGGGGACCAGCTTTGTTCACCATCCTGGAACAAGAAGCTCCAGTGAAAATCCAGCATGAAAGAATCCTTTGAGTTTTATTAATTTTTCACAATAGCTTTATTGGATTAAGTCGTTAAAATTAATGAAATTCCTGAAGACTGCTGCTATTACATGACCTAAATTTACAAAACTAAGAATCACATCCGAGCTTAAATTGGGAATTTACAGAATAACGTAAACAATAACGGAGAAGGAAAAGAAAAGAACCTCTTTTTCTTAGAGAGAAGTTTGTTCTCGTTGATTTTACGGCCACCGGCTTCTGTAGTGTTGCTGGCTCCTTCCTTCCACTTATCGGGAACAATTACTTTCGATAGCTTCTTTTCGCCTGTAAAATTCAATAATCAATCTATCAACACAGAACCTAATAATTAACAATTAAAAATAAAGAAGAAAATGATGATAACTTACACTTCTCGCACACCATCGCTGCAATTTTCTCGCGAGCAAATTTCGAGCCCTAAACTGATCTCCTTTAAAGGAATCCGACGACTTCTTTTTCGGGTTTTAACGCTGGGGTAATTTCTGAATTTACTAAACTACCCTCCTTTTCTGACAAACTGTGAATAATAAAATAATCGTCTTCATCTGAAGATAGGAAATTAATATTCTTCTTTCTTTTTATGTTTTTTCCCATCAAACTAGATTTTTTATACTTTTGCATTATTAATATTTATTTAACATATTAATATTAAATCAGAAGTCAAAGCTAGCACCGCTCTATAATGGCCTCGCAAATTTAAAAAAATTTATCAAATTTTTATTTTGTCCTATAAATTCAGTTTTATTTTTTTCTTTGACTACCTCCAAGTTTTACACTTAACCATTGGACCCTATAAATAAAGAAACTATTATGATCCCTCTATCATTGAATATTACATTTTGGCCCCCCTAAAGTAAATATCCAGCTCGACCCATGTGCCTATAGGATGCAAAATGGACTATATTGTCCCTCATTTGTCAATTTTAAAATTGCCCCAATACACTGTTTTAGAAAAATAATAAAACTATATATACTAATTTTAAAGATATAAATGAATACATATTTATATGTATTATTATGTAATTAAATAATTTTAAATTAAAGATAAACTAATATTAATAATATGATAATATTCATAAACATATATCTATTTATAAGTAAATATATATAATATTGCTATTAGAGAAAACATCAAGGTTTGCATGAAGTGAACTAAAGCTGGGGATATTTGCTTGTGGCATAACATAAGCTTGATTCAAACCAAAATTATATAATATTGAATCATGAAATACAATAAAGACAATTGGCAAAGAATTTAATACACGTCTTCGTTTCAACAGAAGAAAAGAAAAATGAAAATCAAAGATTGAGTTTAATTATGCAGCTCATCAATCCCATGGGCTCAAAGAACACTCAACAGGCACTGTTGGGTACCTTTCAGTGTCCTTGCAGTAATCATATATAACAAGGTTTCTTTGAACCCAAGCATAGTCCATTTTCTGAGAATCTGAGAGGTGCCAAGCTTCATATTGATCCCACCAATTTTCAGTGGTGGTTGACACACATTTGGGATATGGATCTTCCCATTGGCACCCATCAACGCTGAAATCTTTGTAAGATGACACAAATGGAGCCTTCTTCCAATCTGTCTTCTCCAATCCACCGCGTGTTGCCCAATCATCCGCATTCCATATGCTGGAGAACAAGTACATCGGCTTCTCATTGGGGAAGAAATTGTTTTCTTCACCATTGTTTTTGAACACCCTCACCGGCACTCTGTCCGCAAAAAATCTGCATTTTGCATACTGGGTGATTCAATTCATTGAACAAAAATCATTGTGTTTGTGAAAAAGTTTTACTTTTTAAGTTTCTTACATAATCTGGTGATTGTTCCAGAGGATGGAATAGGTATGAAAGTCCTCAGTGGGGTCAAACCAAAGCATGTGCCTCATCTCACGCCCACCAGTGCCATTTTTGTATACGTTTGTTTGAATCAGATAGGGCTGGCCGGTTCTGTTTCCCAAGAACTCGAAGTCTAATTCATCTCTTGTTGGCCCTGCCCCATTTTCTGTGCACATCTGCAACATTTTAAACTTTAGATTCCTTTCGCAAATGGCTTGAATTAAATGAAATTGAGGCTTCATGATCGACAAGAGCTTACATAATAAGCTGTGACTACCCCGGCTGAGTCACCTGCAACCAGCTTGAGTTTCATGCTAAACCACCCAAATCTGTATCTCTGCTTTGTTTGAAACCCACAACCTATTCAGATTTAATTAAAGAAATTAGTTTTTCAAATAAATGGGTATTTATATTTGTGATGAACATTGCGTAAGTGTACCTGTTTCTTTGTCTAAAGAGAGGTACCAGATCTGCCCATCTGCAGAGGTTTTAAAATGATCTTCAGACCACATGATACTGAAGTTATCTTCAAAAGATCCTTTGGATTCAGCGGCCACTAATGAAGAATAAGAGGCAGCCGTTAAGGCTGCAATGAAGAGAAGAGTGGCCATAGAAGAGACCATTCTCTCTGATTTTAGAAGCAGAAAATAATGAAGCAAATAATGAGTTTTTTCGGATGTATCTCTGAGAAGATGAAGTTCATTATATACAATAGTTTTTTTTACTCATGTAAGCAATACAGATGGGCATTTAGGGAAAGAAGAGAACATGGGGCATGTTGAAGTGAAAGCTTAAGCCAGGCTGCCATCCATTTGGTAGTGCTGGAGACTAAATCTCGCGTATAATAAAAATAATATGATTGAGTGAATGGCGTATAAATATTATATACAGTTTTAGCATAATAAAAATACAGGCGGGGACAATGACTGCGGGTGATTTTGATGGGTCACACAGTCATTGGAAGCTTGTTGGATTTGCCAACTGGATTTGGCGGTCCTATGATTATATTTCCCCTAGTGACCTTTGTCTTTCTCTGTTTCTGTTTCACTTTTATGCAGCAATTACAATTGTTCTTAGGCCAGAGACTTATTTCCACTCAATGTAGATGTTATCCCACGTTTTGATCAGTTAATTTTAATAAACTCGTTCATTTCCTTATAAACAGTTAAATTTATAAATTTTATAGATAAAATTATTATTTTATCTATAATATTATAAATAAATTAAAATTTTTTTTTCTAATTTTAAAATATAATAATTTTTTCTTAGATCAAATTTTAAAAAATAATATTTTTCTCTATAAAGATTTAGTTTTCAATTCTCGGTGATATTTTTGGTGCAATCACTAATAACCTCTCCTTTTCAACACTTCTTTTTCTTATTGTAATATCTCTCTAGATATTTCTCTCTGTTTTGATCAATTATTCAAATTGAGAAAATGAAAATAATATCTCTTATTTTCGTTAAGGAAGATAAGAGTTTTGTCAACTAAAGAAAAAAGAGATGTCAAGAGAGATACTGTACAAGAAAGAAGAAGTGTTGAAAGGGAAAAATTACCAATAATAATATCAAAGATGTCGTCGAAAATTAAAAACTAAATTCTAAAAAAAAAATGTTATTGTTTAATATTTGACTTAAGAGAAAAATGATTAATATTTAAGATTTAAATAAATAAAATAAAATAAAATTTTATGAATTAACTTTAATTTAATTATTTATAGATAAATAAATAAAACTCCCAAGGTTTCTCAATAAAAATTGGATAAATAAATCCTTCCGCCTTGTTATTACGCAAAACAAGAACTTTTCCTCAGTCATGGTATGTGAGCCTGCTTCCATTAATTACCAAAATGACCAACATGCCGGTCACAATCACCAAGGTGATGTTATATAAATTATCTTCGCTTTGGCCAAGATGAAAAACTTGATGGAACAAGAACCGTCTGATGGAGTGACTGGGTGAATCATTGACTTATGACAAGCAGGAAGCTCCACATGCTATGCCGGGAAGTCAGACGGGTGACGAAGGATATAAATAGTATATAAAGGTCCCACCATTTGCATTATTGTGGAGTTTACAGATGGATTGATTCTGATTTCAAAGATGTGTGATAGCGCCAAGTAAAAAAAGTGTTAACTGTCGATGAAATCTAAAAAAGAAATTAAGGAATGAGTAGATTTTTTCTGTCAAGAGTTGTATTTTAGAGTTCAATCTTGGCTGAAAGACTTATTCAAAGCCAAAGTTTACTTCATTCTCATATTCACATTTACTATGTTTTAAAAATATAAATATTTATTTATTATTAAATCTTTATTAAAATTTTGTATTATATATAAAAATAAAATTATTATTTTTATATTAATATTAATATATATATTTTTATATTTTTTAATATTAATATAAAAATAATAATTTTATCCTTAAATTTAAAAATACATTAAATATTAAGGGAAAATGAATCTTTCGGCCTTTAGTACTTATTTTTGGTTGGGGTAAGCCCGGCCCGGTCCATGTACATATAAATTTTTACCGAGCCGGGCTTATAGCTTGAAATACACAGCCCAGAACCGAACGACGTCGTTTCCCATTGATGTCATGACCTTCCCTATAGTTGCCAGCCTTCAACGCTGCAGAGGTAGTCGAAGAACACAACTGACATGCTGCTTCACAAAACTCATCATTTCGTCAAACAATTTTCCACTTCTATCAACTGGAGAAGACAAATCAAACAAACCCATTTGGTCGATCAAATTTCATCCATTCTCTTGCAGAGAAGCAACTGGACTTGTCTTCTAGAGACTCTCCATCTCTCCTCCAAACTCACCCCTTCTATCTTCCTCCAAATCCTTAAAAGAACTCAACAAAATCCACAAGTCTCTCTCGAATTCTTCGATTGGACCAAAAAGAATTTGCACTTCAATCCTGATCTCAAATCCCAATGCCATATCATCCGGCTAGCTGTTGGTTCAGGTCAGTTGCAAATTGTAAAACCCATCTTGGATTCTTTAATTAATTCCCACTCTGCAACAGTGCTTACTCGTTCCATGATTGAAGCTTGTAGAGGGAGAGATTCTCCGTCTGATGCTTTAAGTTTGGTTCTTGAATGTTATTCACGTACGGGTTTATTAATGGATGGTTTAAAAGTTTATATAATGATGAGAGTTTGTGGGTATGTGCCTTCAATAAGAGCATGTAATAAATTGCTTGATGCTATTCATAGAGAAAATGAGATAAGATTGTGTTGGTGTTTATATGGTGCTATAATCCGAGATGGAATTTTGCCAGATAAGTTTACTTGGTCAGTGATTGCTCAAATTCTTTGGAAAAATGGTAAATTCAACGTGATTTTAAGATTGTTGGATTTGGGTATTTATAATTCATTCATGTATAATCTTGTTATTGATTTCTATAGCAAATGTGGGGATTTTACTGCTGCACTTGAGAGACTAAATGAGATGTATGATAAGAGAAAACTGCACCCTGGCTTTAGTTCTTATAGTTCAATACTTGATGGAGCTTGTAAATGTGAAAATATTGATTTAGCCAATAGGATTATGGAGATAATGGTAGAGAAGGAAATGCTTCCAAAATGTTTGGTATCAGGAAATGATTCGATCATTCAGAAGCTTTGTGATTTGGGGAAGACATATGCAGCTGAGAAATTTTTCAACAGAGCCTGTGATGAGAAGATCTGTTTACAGGATGATACATATGGGTGTATGTTAAGGGCCTTGTCGGAAGAAGGAAGAATAGGAGAAGCAATTCGTGTTTATCAATTAATTTTGGAGAAGGCCATTTCTGTTAAAGACATTAGTTATCATGCATTTGTAAATGCTCTGTGCAAAGAAGATCAACCTGAGGAGGTACGAAAATTGTTAACGGATCTCATAAAAAAAGGATATAGTCTTTCTGCGACAGAATTATCTAAATTTGTATCATTACAATGTCTTAAAGGAAGATGGGAGGAAGTAGAGGAATTGTTGAACGTGATATTTGAGAAACAATTATTGCTTGAGTCTTTCTGTTGTTGCTTCTTAATGGAGCATTACTGCTTGAGTGGGCAGATTGATAAAGCAATTGCATTGCATTCTAAGATTGAAATTTTGAATGGTAGTTTGGATGTAAAAACATATAATGTACTTCTCGAAGGGCTTTTTCAATATAGGAGGATTGAAGAAGCAGTAAGTGTGTTTGATTACATGAACAAACTTGATCTGGTGAGCAGTTCAAGTTTTGGGATTATGATTAGAGGTCTCTGCGGTGTAAAGCAGCTGAGAAAGGCAATGAAATTTCATGATGAAATGTTGAAGATGGGTCACAAACCTGATGAAGCAACATATAGAGGATTGATTTCCGGATTTATGTAATAGAGTATAATCACCGAATGTGAAAGATAATCAGGCTAAGTCCAGTTTTTGGGAGCACGAATCTTGTTTGTACTGCAACTTCAACTATTTGCTGAGGCCAGTTGAGTCTCAGCAACCATTCTTTTATGCCGTTTGGCAATTTCTTTCCCATTTCGTCTCTTACTGGATACGGTCTAGATGAAATGTAGTTTGCTTCTTCAGTGTTTCTGGTATCTATACGGAAGGATTAAACTGGGTTCATAGATTATAAGAGAGTGGAATATGATATTAGAACAATAAAATAATGATTGAGTATATAATAGAATAACTAATTATGTGAAGACATGGGTGGATATTGACGTGTTAATTAGGTTGGGCCGGTCCACGGCCTGAGGCACAGGAAAGGGTCTAGTTTGTTACTGTAGTACGTTGGGTTTAGCCCATAAATCTTTTGGGTCAGATTTTGAACCTAAAGACAAGCCCGTTATTATTTATATAATTAATAAAAGAACTAATTAAGTAATTAATAATTATAATATTGAATTTTATTTTTTTATTAAAATTTACAAGTCGGTCCATTTAACGTTCGGTCTGAACCTATGTATACGGAGCCAAGTCTTATGGGTCAGTTCAATCCAAAGGTCTATCACTATATGCATCTTAGGTCAGGTCAGGCCTTATAGGCCCGATAGGTCACGTCATCGTATTGGAGAAAGCAAATGCGAAGTCAAAGTCTTAATTGACCTCCTTCCTTCGATGAATCTAAAAGCCAAACCCAAACCCTAAGATCTAAGAA